>NW_027114806.1:2011410-2077041 GCF_000696795.3 Halyomorpha halys
GGGTTGATACTGACACAAAAGAAACCTGTCTGCCAAGCTTGTGCTATGCCGTGCGTTGTGCAGACCCGTTCCAAAATTTAACTTTAAAAACTCAAAAATGTAGTTATTTCATACCTCTTCGTTTATTACTCATATGAAACTAGGGTTAGTACTGGCACAAAAGAAAGCTGTCTGCCAAGCTAGTGTTGAGTCGCGCATTTTGCTGTCGTGTTCAAAAATTCAACTTGAGAAACTCAAAAATAAAGTTATTTCATGCCTCTTGGTTTTTTACTCATATCATACTAGGGTTATTAATGACACAAAAGAAATCTATCTGTCAAACTAATGCTGTGTCGCACGTGAAGACTCGTTCCAAAATTCAACTTTATGAACTGAAAAAATGCTATTATTTCATACCTCTTAGTTTTTAACTTATACGTAACTAGTTAATATAGACCTGACTGCCAAGCTTGTTCTGTCCCGCGCGTTCCAAAATTCGACTTAGGAGCTCGAAATTCGAATTATTTACGAATAGTTATTTATATCTTCCTTTTTATTTATTACATTTTTTACCGATCTGAAATTTGACGAAAAAACTCAAGTTTTATCTCAAAAAACTTGAGGTTGAAGTTGGGGTTGTTTTATCGATTAATTTGATATTGTTGGTTTTGCTCTTATACATGAATGTTATTTTAGTATCAAACATCATTATTAGTAGAAAATTATAAGAATAAGAAGTAGGTAGTAGTTAAATTTTATTGAACGATTTAATAAAATAACAAAAGAACAGTTTTGTAAAAAAGTTTTTCTAATATCAATATTTACCAACATATACTTTTTAAACTCTTCTTTTGTACTATAAAGAAATCGTTGTTAGGAATACAATTGAAGCTAATTAAATACACTGCAAAAATGTTCTAATTAGTTTCTTCGTAGAAGCAGTAGTTTTCATTATATGACCAACATAAATTCACAAAATGTCGATTTCTCGTTTTTCTGATGAAAATTGTTGCTTATGACGGCTATATCTCAGGAACTATTAGATGCACAGATGTCTGTTAGGCATCAAATTAAAGGTTGCTAAACTTCCTAAAAAGAAAGTCATTATTAGTTTTTTCTTAGGAGTAGTAGTTTTCATGTTATTTGAAATATATATTCACAAAATGTTGATTTCTCATTTTTCGTTTTTTCTGTAAAACTAGAAATCAACATTTTACTGATTTTTTTTTTCATCAGCCTTAAGATTACGAAAATGAATGGCATTGGAGCATCTTCAATTCCTCCTTTTAGGTTCAGTTCCTTTAGAAAAAATAAAAATATAACAACTCGTCCCTTAGTAATTTTTACCGTTCGTAATCCCCCCTTTTTGGTTCGAAGAAATTTTGATATGAGAAGAGGACATTTAAAACCCCATTTGGTATGGGAAATATACTTAGATATTTTAGCTAATAATAACGGGAAAGAACGTGAGAATGTTGGAAAGGATGAAGAGCAGAAGTCGCCTTCGGATAACGAGTCTGATGAGTCTAAACAGATATCTAAAAATCCCTGTATCAGCTTAATTTTTAATTTAACAAGAAGAACAAAAGAAGTTAGCAACGACCAAATTTTAAATAATTATAATTTCATTTGTCTATTTATCTAATAACATATAAAAATAGTTTTTAAAAAATGATGAAATAGGCTAGAAATATCTTGCCGGATATAATACAAATTTTGAATGTTGAATTTTGTATTTCGTATGCACAAGCTTGGAAGACAGATTTCTTTTTTGTATGTACCAAGTCAAGTAAAGAAATTTGAGATGAGTAAAAAATTTAAAGAAAAAAACACTTTATTACAAAAAATGTTGTGCTGGCCAAGTTCAGTGGGTTGCCTTATACGCAGCATACTTACAACGAGTGACTCACAATTATTATAATCCTATTACTAAAAAGAGTCACATCATATTATACCGAAAAACATTCGAATTTCGAGTTTCCAGATTGAATTTTGGAACGTGTCTGTACAACACTAGTTTGATAGACAGGTTTCTTTCGTGTCGGTACTAACCCTAATTTCAAATGAGTCAAAAGCGAAGATGTATGAAATAGCTACATTTTTGAGTTCATAAAGTTGAATTTTGGAACGCGTCTGCATAACGTGCGGCACAACACTAGCTTGATAGAAAGGTTTCTTTCGTGTCGGTACTAACCCTAATTTCAAATGAGTCAAAAACGAAGATGTATGAAATAACTGCATTTTTGTGGGTTTTTTTACGGTTTGAAATGGCCGCAATTAGCGAACTCCCCTGAACTGGATTGGCAAACTCATCAATTTTGACTCCCAACTGTATGCAGTTTACATTAATGAATTCGAAAATTGGGGTGATAACTGCCTTTCTTTTCCTCTTGGGCCCTTGTACTAAAGTATTCTAGACATTTCTCCGAGGGCTCTAGCCAATGTGCCTATGTGGAGCCGAGAAAAAATATTTCACATAATTCTATATAGTTTTTAATTTTTTTCCCTGTCATCCACATAAACATTCATAATTTTGATTTTTTTTTTTTTTTAAAACTGATTTTTTCCGACAGTTGCAGCAACTTTGAAATCGGAAAAAAAATCATTTATTTTATCAATAAATAATGAAATTATTTATTATTTTAGTTCTAAAACAATATTATTATTGTTTTATATTAAAAACAAAGCTAGACCTCAATTTGAAAATTAAATAATTGTTGAAATTTAAAGGAGTTATTTAATTTAATTGTTTTCATGGTTAATTTGGGTTTCTTGGCGAGTGCACATCTCGCCACGGTTAGCTGCGGCCCTGACTACACCAGGTAAACATAATCCAGCATAGGATATTGCAGCGATTAATATGAGCATGTAAAGTAGAGTAAGTTTTTTTGTGGTACGAAATAAAATAAAAATATTTTCACTTTACTGCATCAGTCGGACCAAATTTTTTTCAATTTTGTTTTCATATTACAACTATCAGCTAAATGTTTTTTCCAACCTAACCTAGTAAAATAGTTTTGGATTTCTCTGAAAATTTGTATTTAAGGCTTCTAAAGGAAGCTAGAAAGAAATCAGATTTGCTCTGCTCAAGATGCTTGATGTAATTGAAACCATGCATGAGAAAACAAAGGAATGTCAGGAAAAATTTGAAAATGTTTCTACTCTTGTCCAAAGGGGAGTAAAAGATACGCTCACTTCTCCGAGTGTCCATTCAATGATTACCCTGATTATTGTTGAGCAGTCTGTGCCAAAACTCATGGAAGGATTCTCAACATCTGACCGGCGACTTGTAGCTGTAGAACAACCGAGGGAAATAAACGAAGCAGTGGCTGTAGGCCCCAGTGATATTTTATCTGATCCTACGTCTTTCACTGAGGTCAAAAGGAAAGTAAATAAGAAGAAAGCTAAAAAATCAGCTTCAGTTGACAGGATAAAACCATTAAGCGAGCAAGCTTAATCCGAGCAGGTTCCACTGAATAATTCTTCGGCGCACGTAAAACCCAAGACAATGACAGAGATTGTTAAATCCTACCCAGAATCCGAAGCCAACTTACGTCACTATCAGTGGGGCTGGTAAGACCGCAGTTTATATCATAAGGTGCTACCTTAAGGAAATATTTCCCCCACCGTTCGGTCACGGATGAAAGCAAAGTGGGTCCTCTCAGACAACTGGCTCTCTCAATTTCTCACGGGACATGGGGGATTTCGAGCCAAGCTTCATGGTCACGGGATGGATATCGACCCCCTATGCCCTAGTTGTGGTGTTCCGGAGACTGCCGAGCACATCATCATAGACTGTACCGCCTTTGATGCATTACAGCCAGATTGCTGAGGTAGACCGGACTCTACGCCCTCACAGAGAACGACTTTCCGCTGCTAGTAAGCGAAGAAAACTACCCGTATTACAAAGAATTTGTATACGGATGGAAAACAATTATTGGACCAAGCCACTTCAATATTCGTCAATAAAGAAGACCAGTCCCTGGAATGCCTGCGGACGGAAAACGCGCAGAAGACTGAAAACTGATGAAACCTATAAGAAAACTTAATGAATCATTAATTGTAAATTGATTTATTAGGAGAAGTTTGATGATGGATATGTAACATCGCACTGCTGCTGCACACCTCTATTGCTTATAAGGCAGGGGAAGGTGGAAATAAATAAATAAGACTTTTACCAAATTCCCCACTTTAGCAGGCTGGGTGAACCCCTATTTCAATACAGTTAATATTAATATAAATATTAAAAAATATTTTTTAACTGCAGAGTTTCTTCATTCATTCTTATTTTGATTGTTTTTCCTATATTTTGGTAGGATATAAATAAACAATAGTGAGTATTGTATTTACTAAAAAGTAATTATCATGTCAGTCAGTATAGAAATTATAAAATTGCCGTAGAGCAACCGATGTCATTAGGACAAACATAAATCCCAGACCCCGTTTCAACTGACGCCGGTAATTTGAGTACTTCAGATGATTGTTAAAATTAACGAAATGTTCAAGAAAAAAAATATGTTTATTGGAAGTAAATAAAATGTAAATTAACATTTAATAAACAAAGAATAAATTCAAATTTGAAGTGAATTACAAATGACAAAAAGTAAAATCCATGTAAAATAAAATTAACTTACAATTTATAGGATAAATTAAAACAAAATGAATAAATTAGGTCAATGATGTCAAAAAATTAATGTTAACGCCATATATATGTATATGTATATTAATTAAAATGTAAATCTTTTTTTTTGTTTTCTTTTAATCAGCTGTTAATAAATTTAACACATGACAAGTATGTTTTTGTTTTAAAAACAAATGAAGAAGTGTGCGTGTGTGTGGTCGTAAAATACCAGCCAGTAGGATTATTAGCCACAACAATACTACAAGTTCAGTGGCCATAGATCAGTCGCCCCGTCGACATCGTCGCCCATGTACACTCGCCCAGTCGAGTAGCCAACCTACAGTCGCCCAGTCGCTGTACTTGTTACCTGACCTTTCTGGATGAGATCTTCGGAGCGGTTTGCTGTTTGGGCCCACCTACGTTAAGAACAGAACGTCGTCCCCGACCTTTTCGGTACGAACTGCAGGACCCCGACCCATCGGAGTTCATCACTTCATCATTTACAAAAATTTGTAATTAGCAATTTTTTTCTTATTGTAATTTTCGTCAAAAGAAGTTTTTTTTTGTTATTATTCTTGTTAATTGGGTCCTATATTATTTAGAAGGTTTCTCTTTGTTTTTAATTTAATTTATGTATTTGATCTAATTTAATTTACGAATAAATGTTTTATCCGAGCCAGTGTTTATTTATTTTTTTTAGTTAAGCTTTCCAACAAGGAGACTATGTCGAATTGAGGTGGCTTAACAATTAATAATAATAGGAAAAATAACTTCGTCTCTCTTTTTTCAGAAAAAAAAAAAAAATGCCTTTATAGTTACAAGTGTTTTGATATATACACGTTATATCAACCTACACACTGGTCGGTAGGTTATCGGAAGTAGAGATGCGATATCGACAAAAAAAATCGATGTTGTTCAATACTAAAACATCGATGATGAAAAAACATCGAAACAAATCGATGTTTTTTTTTTACTATTTCAGAAACATAAGGTCCTTTTCTTACGATCGCACATTCTACGGTCAGTCAGAATGTTTCAGAAAGTGGTTTTTGAAACAAAGAATCCGACATTGACTACAAAAAACATCGATGTTTTAAAATATTGTTACTTAAATACATTACCCAAAATTCATCGATGTTTTTGAACATCAAATTCTTTAACATAAGGTCTGTTCCAACGATCACGCATTCTACGACCTGTCAGAAGTGGTTTTTGAAACTAAGAATCCGACATCGACTACAAAAAACATCGATGTATTTTGGGTAATGTATTGTAGCAACGATATTCTAAAACATAGATGTTTTTTTGTTGTCGATGTCACATTCTTTGATTGAAAAAGCACTTCCGACTGGCCGGAGCATGCGTAGTCGTTGAAACATACCTTATGTTACTCAAATGGATGTTCAAAAACATCGATGTATTTTTTAGTAATGTATTATAACCAACGATATTTTTTGTTTTCAGAGTCCCATTCTTTGATTGAAAATCAGTTCTGACAGCCCGTAGAATGCGAGATCGTTGGAACAGTCCTCATGTTTCAGAAATAGTTGTTCAAAAACATCGATGTATTTAGGGTAATGTATTGTAAGCAACGATATTTTAAAACATCGATGTTTTTTGTAGTCGATGTCGAATTCTTTGTTTGAAAAAGCACTTCTGACTAGCTGGAGCATGCGTAGTAGTTGGAACAGACCTTATGTTACTCAAATGGATGTTCAAAAACATCGATGTATTTTGTAGTAATGTATTTTAAGAAATGAAATATTCCCATTCTTTGATTAAAAAAGCACTTCTGACTGGCCGGAGCATGCGGAGTCGGTGGAACACACCTTATGTTACTGAAAAAAACATCGATATATTTTGGGCAATGTATTATAAGCAACGATATTTTAATATTGAACATTGATATTTCTAAACATCGATTTTTTTTTTGTCGATGATGCATTCTTTTTTGCAAAAAACACTTCCGACTGGCGAGAGTATACGTAGTCGTTAGAACAGACCTTATGTTACTGAAATGGTTGTTCAAAAACATCTATGTATTTTTGGCAAAGATTTGTATGCAATGATATTTTTATATTGAGCTTAGATATTTTAAAACATCGATGTTTTTCTAGTCGTAATTTATCTTTATTACGTCGTTAGCGTGATAGTTGGAGGTACTTTTTTATCACACCATTGTTGATAGGAATCTGTTTATACTGTAAATTTTTTGTTTTCATTTAGTTACTTTTGAGGAGGAAAAAAAAAAAAATCAAAAATTGGGACAAACGTAAAATATCGAAAGTAAAACATCGGCTTAAAAACATCGATGTTTTCAAAACATCGACATCGATGCGGCATCCCTAATCGGAAGTGATCTCGACAAAATTATGTCTACCCACCATATTTGTGGATAAACAATTGATTCAACCACTGGCCAAATTGATAGTCTGAAGCAATGCAGCCGTTGTTAATCCATAACAACGTCACAATGATATGCAGATTTGACAAGAATTCAAACAAAAATACCGGTAAACGTTTTTCATAATAATGAATAAAACAATTTTTGGTTTTCTATTTCTAGTATAAAATGAAACTAAAGGTTAAAAAAAATTAATGGCTTAAACAATGACCACCTTATTATGTATACTTTGATATTTTTAATAAATTATTACTTAATATATTCTATTGTATAGCACAATGCCTAATTCAACAATTGTGTTGATATTTATATCGCATTCAATTAAAACTTATGATAATTATACAATTGAGTAATTGGAAGATTAGAGATGTGTGGGTTTAAAAGGGAACATTTGCTGAGTCCCCTAAATGAAATTTATGCATTATACACCTTTTTATCTATAGCTATTATAGAACTCATACTATTTAATCTCCAGGCATTTGTTTGTCCACCAAAGACTTAGGAGTGATGCTAAATATTTTATTCAGCAGTTGCTTGGAGAATTAATTAATGTACAACCATTGTTCCTTTCCTATAGAATGAACATATTTATAGAAATACCGTTTAATTTTTCGTTGCTTTTGAGTTTATTAATTTATTAATCATGAGCTTTATTATTCATATATGTTTTATTGATTTTCTTATGAAAGACAGAGAGAAAAGAATGTTTGTTCTATTCTCATGCTGTAGAGTGATCTGACTTAGAAGACTAAGAATTTTAACTTATTTCAAGTCGTGAAACATCTGTTCTATTTTTAACCAATCTTAATGTATTTTTAAAAGTAAAAATACTAGGCCTATATAGATATACAAAGTTGAGCTTTGGGACTCCACTCAACCATCGAAATCCTTCCATATCTAATCTTTGTAATACATAATCCTCTATGCTCCTTGCTTTTTCACAAATAAAATCATCCACCTTACCTTGATGTTCCATATGTAGCCGATCTAGTCTGAACCAGATATCAAGCCTTCCATTTCAAACTCCTTAACCACCCAATACACGATTTTATAACTTTGCTTCTTTTTCTATTACTCACAATCCTCCAATGTTTTAAAAATAAAATTCTGGAAGACTAGTAAGGAAAAAAAATTAACCTTTATTCATTATTTTTTACAACTAAAACAATTTACTCCTAAGAAAAAAAATTGAATCTTCTTCTTATGTGATTTAACTGTCTAACATGGATTATGGCCTCTTGAACTAGTTACTCCTCTTTCCCAGAGCCTTTCTTCTCCAATCAGTTACCTCAAGTTTCCTGAGGTCCTCCTATAGGTCCTTTTGCCAGTTTTTATTGGGAACCCTCTTTTTCTCTTCCCTGGGAATCATTCTCTTGTGACCTTTGCTATTCATTTGTTGGGCATCCTTTTGTCATGTCCATGCCAGCTATAAAATATTTAATCCATAAAAAAATATTTCATCAAAGCTATAAGAAAACATTCTCTTCTTGAACTTTCATTTGGTTTTATGTGATGTTTGACTAAAATATGTATTTTTTTCATAATTATGACCATCTGTAAAGAAATTTTTCTGAAGATTTACACACATATCATGAGTTATTTTAATGAAGTCTCTATTTGATGAGCGTCTTAAAGGATTTCTTCAGAAACAATTTATTCCACTACAGCAAGTTAGTGATCAAACAAACTTCTTATGCAGATGGAACTTCATATGGTAAGATTTGCTTGATTGTAACTTTTTTTAGCATTTGCATTAATTTGTCTTACTGCATAGCAGTTTTACTAACCGTAATTCGTGATTCAACACATTTTATACAACTTTGAATAATTTATCCTTAGTATAATTTTTATTGGGCCTGAGATCTGAACATTCTTATATATGTTCTAGGAATTATATGTAATTTAAATTCGACCATCAATTTAAAGAAGTTTACTGAGCCTATAATTCATAAAACACAATAAGAGATATTTTCACTTGTAATCAAAAGAACTGAAAATTTCATCTAGTAAATTCAATCTCTAGAACAATAAATTTTTAAAAAATTCTATTTTTAAGATCAAGGTAAATATTTTCAGAATAATTCAATATTAGCTTTTAATTTAATAAAAAATAAATCACAACTTATTTTATTTATTCCTATGGTAATTTCACACTAAACAAAGATGATAACCAATTTTGAAATGTACAACAGAAGGTGATAAAAGATTACTAGACTATGGTTGAAAAATAGATTCTGGAGAAATGTTTGTTTGAAAATATCCCAACCTAAAAAACGCCTTTTATACAACAATGTTTCAGCCTGCCAAATAATTTCAAGTACAAAATCAAAATAAGTAGTTAAGTTTTATGCAGTTATTCTTAGGTTTCAATTATGCAGTTATTATATTATTAGATTTACATAGAGTTATTAATAGGTTTACAATATTACTATTTTTACTTTTAAAAAAAAAATGTCAGAAGTTTCTAAATATTTATTTGAGACAAATCCGATTTCTGTTTATAACATTATTTTAATATCTAGACATATTAACCTCGGTCCACATCAAGTCTGTTATATTCATCTTTGACAAAAAACAGCAATATGAAAGATATTAATCCAAAATATGCAAGAGCATAATTCATCCA
This sequence comes from Halyomorpha halys, assembly GCF_000696795.3. Lineage (NCBI taxonomy): Eukaryota > Metazoa > Arthropoda > Insecta > Hemiptera > Pentatomidae > Halyomorpha > Halyomorpha halys. Next base: position 2,021,041 of record NW_027114806.1, read on the forward strand.
TGACACATCTAAAAGAAGAAAAATAAATCTATATAACTACTTAAATATAAATATTTTAACTATGTAAATATAATTATTTAAATAAAAATGTTTAAACTATTTAAATGTAATATTGACACATTGGAAAGTACAGAAATGCGTTTCTTTCATCTTCTTTGGTGTTGGGAAACAGGTACCTTTGGTGGAATACGCTATCTCTTTTTATATGTAGTTACTCTTCTTGATAAACTTTCTATCTTAAGATTAAATAGTGATATAATTTTTGTTTATAAACTTTTACATAATATTTTATATTATTCTGATCTCCAATATTTTATCATTCATGTACCTCCTCGTTAAACCTAGCAATATTTGACTTTTGCTATAACATGTCACAAATTAAATTGCATTAAGTTTTCCAGTGTACCATGAATGATGCACAATGTCAACTCATTTCCAAACGATATTGATTTATATCACTTTGTTTCTCTGAACTAAAACATAAACTTCATAATAAAAGTTAAATAAATTATGAAGAAGATGTTCGGGGTAATAGTTAAAATAAAATATGGAGTAGTAGTTAGTCATTCTTTTCTTTTGACCATACCCCATATACCATCTTCTTCAAAATTTTAAATAATACAGTCAATCATTTAAATTTTTACTTTTTACCTTTGTTTCTATGTCCTGTTCTAAATATATATTTATACGGAACTAAAACTTTTTTTTAAATCTATGTTTTGTATTTATATTCTAGTATTTATTATATTATAGTACTGAAGATAAAACAAAATATAGGATTGTCAGAAAGAAGCTCTTGGATTAACAACAGCGGGACAGTAAAATTAATATTGATTTAAAATAAAATACTAACTTATATTTGGAAATATATATAGTTGAAGGTATACACAACAAGCAACAGCATTGTTGAGAGCCATCATACAACCACCAATTATTCCTTCAGATATCGGATAAGTTATCTCTGCTCCAAATTCATAAAATAATGGTGGAGCTGCCCAAACTAGGGATAAACCAGTTATAACAGTAAGTGCCAGAGTTTCTGAAAAGAAGGATGAAAAAAAGTTTTAATAACTTAGAGAAAATAACCGATTTCGTAAAGGAAGTTCATATTTCATATCTAGGTCAAAGTTAAAATAATGGGTTTCATTTAGTAATCAAATAAAACTTTGAATAGAAATGACAGTATGCATGTAATCATCCACCATCCACTATATGTTATGAACCTAAGATTTTGTACTTTTCTTTAAAAAATTAAATCTACTGCTACAACCCATGAAGGGTCAGGGGTGTAGGTAGTACTTTGTAAGGAAAAACTGTTACTAGACCAATGACTGTGCTAGGAGGTAATTTAGTCAAAATCACGCACGCTCGACTGCCAGGTTTTTTTAACCCCATGTAGGGTATCCATTTTATGAGGCTGGGCGGAGCCTAGAGAGCTTCTGAACCCTCATGGCTACAGTGAAAATAATTTGAACCTGGACTCTTGGAGTTAGTAGTGCAGTGCCTTACCAATGAGCTACTTACTTCCACTTACTTTTGTTTCTAGGTATAAAATCCCTTTCCTCATCAATATTTTCTTAAGATGACTAGATATTTGATTGAAATTCTTTCCTTATCTTGTTTTTATAAATGACTTCAATAAGCCTAATGTCCATAACCATTTTAAACATTTTAGGGAAATTTTAGAATTAGTTAATCAATAGCTTATTGACCAATCGCCATCAGCCTTAACACAGTGAACAAATGAGTTTTAAGAGTTGCTTATAAGGTCTTGTAACAAATTTTAAGCATTATGGAGATCTTGGGTGCAGCGTTGTAGGATATTACTATGAATATGTTAATTATTGTAGGTATTGAACAGTATAGTCTTTATTAGAAATAAAAAAAGAATGTTAAGAGAGATAAAAGAAACTTTGATGATGCCAAAGCTTTGTTTTACTTTTTCACAACTATCTAAATGAATCTAAAGAAACCCGACGGATTTTTTTAACCAAGTAGAAAATAATCAATAGTTCCAGCTTCAAATGCAATGGGTGATCTGATTACAGGATATTCTGATCAGTAGAAATTGGAGTTTTATGCAGTGAAAAACTGAAAAAAAATGATTAAAAAACCCAAAATGTGCAAAATTGTGTAGTGAAAACTCAAATTGAGTATAAAACACCCAAATCTTGCTATAATAATCAACTTTATTGTTTAATATATGATATTAATACATGGAAAGGTCATCTAACCATGTTCGAATCAAATTAAATTTGTATAGTAGTATTCTGTGCAACAAAAACAAAAAATTGACCCAAACAAGAGTTAACCATACAATTATGTGCAGAAAAACTCAAAACATGCAACGTTGTTGAACCCCTCCCCCAAAAGGTGAAATTTTGTTCAGAATAAAATTTTGTTATTTGTCTGTCTTTTCCATGATTCGAGTTTCTGACAATATTTGGTGTAGTTTTGAGCTGGGGAACAAAAAATATAATTGTACGAAAATCCATCCTTTATTGATAAAAATGTAAAGAGAGATTGAGTCTCTTATGGGTGACCATAAACTAGATTTTTCTACAGAAACGATAAAAAAATTACATGCAATCAATTTGAAAAACTAGAATAAGATAAGATATTGACTGATTCATTACTTACAATTAGAGCTAAATTTTTATATTATAAATAAATGAATCATAAAATACACCCATCACTATGCAGTTGAAAGTGTTAGGAGAAGTGATGGGATAATCCATCTATGCAATCAGTATCCATACAATGTTAATGTATTTAAAAAAAAAAGCTGTAACAGCAAAATAAAAAAGAAATGTTTTTCCAAAAGTATTATAATATGATATATATGATAATAGAGTAAAATAAACCAAGAGAATAGAATTAATAAAAAAAATATTAGGAAATGAAAAGTAAGCTCAAAAGAAACTCCATATCTATCTTACCTTTGACAAATTTAAGTACATGAGTAGTTATTAATAAAATCCAAAAAAACATGACATCTGCCATTGCTATTAAGCCTAATAATATGCATCTGATACGCCTTGGGCAGAAATCAGATACCTTGCTTACTGACAATGCTAAACAACAACTACATACAATAGTCCAAAATCCAAGACTTGCAGTTTCATTCTGTGAATATTAAAAGATTATTAAAATTAGAATTTCACAATAATATTCTAGTTTGTTAGTGATCACTATAATATTACTTTTTAAAGTTTGCTGAAGAGTTTGTCTATCTAAGATCTCCAGATATATTTTATCTTTTAACCTATAAATTTTCTTATATTTATTTCAATTTCGTTAGCATTTTCTATATTCAGTTCAATGAAAATTGTTGCTGGCTCATTTATTAATACTATTATATGAAATAATAAAAAGGGTGCAAATTATTACTCAATAGATTATACTTCGCAAATTCTTAAATCTTACAAAAATAATGAAATTAAATTAAATAATAAAAAATTTCTGGTATGAAGCATCAATCTCATAACACACTACATATGTTCTCAAGTTTTGTTTGGTGGGTTCGTGTTGAAGTTATTGCTATTGAGATTTTTGAAAGAAAAGACCAGGGAAAGCAAAATTATGAACAAAAAATTTGTATAAATGAGGATGAGCAATAAGACCTATCTGGTATTAAAGACAACTTAATTATAAATTGATTTACCAAATTTTATCAAAATCGTTGGAGCTGTTTTGGGGAAAATGGAAAAAAATGTGGAAAAATGATTCTATAAAGTGGTGCTTCAATTTTATTGGAAAAGTTAATATCACATCCAAGATAGAAGGAGAAAGCAAGAGACTGTGTAAATTGGTTGGCTGTGGTGGAGGAGGCCCGGGTTCTTGGAGGACCGTAGTGCCATAATAATAATATTATTATATATTCAGAAATGGCTCTAAAAAAAATCAATTCAGTAGTTCTAGAGAAAAGCCAGACTGCAGATGAATTTTTTTTGTTTTAAATATTTTTGGATTCTACTTATAACATTAATCCTTAGATATTAGAGTGTCATGATATTTTATCTTTATATTTCTGATTATTACTTGAAAATAATAAATCATAAGAAAATTATAAAATAAAGCTGTACAAAGTCTACAAAAAGTTACAATAATAATGGTATAAGTATTTTATGGTTAAAATACTGCTTTATTATAATTCTTTCTTCCTTTTATTTCCTCACTACCCAATGTAGAAAAGCTTTGTATACATGTGGAAAATTAAAAAAAATAAATGAATGGAATATGGTCTGGGTGCGGTAAAAAAAAAAACTCAAATAAATAATTATACTATTTTATAGTTATTTTATATTATTTATTTGGCTCAATAAAAATAGTATAATTATTTACTATTCTAGTTTTTTTGACCGCAACCAGACCATATTCCATTCATCTATACACACGGTCAATCAATAATCTTCCAAAAAAAAATAAATGTTCCCAAAATTGGAATGTTTTAGACATCATGGAACCGATTCAGATCCATGTCCATCTGTATGTTTGTTTGTTGTCAAATCTATGTATGGGGCATAACAACTACTTGTGTTTAACCAATTTTATGTAAATTGTGTAACCTAAATAAATGGTCCTATATCAGTTTCATTGAATTTCATCTACCATGCATAAACATGTTTCCTTGGACATCTGCATTTCAAAATGTTTACTCCGACAGATTTTACTCTCAAATGACAAATTGAATATATCAAAAAAAATAATAAAATCTAATTTTAAAATTTAAAATATAGGTAACTGCGATATGTACCAACCCATCAGGAATATTGAGAAAGTTACCTATGTACTTGGCAGACTTTTTTTTCTATTTCAGTTTGTCTATAATTAATTTTTGCATTATGGTTATTTCAGAAACATTGCTATTGAGAGAAAAAATAATAATTACAAGGAACATTAAATTAGTATTTACAGCTGAAATATTTTTTCAGAAAGTTTGTTTTCCATTAGAAGCTTTTTTTCTTAAGTTTAATAGTTTCATTTATTTCCATTAATTTAATCCAACCATTGTGGAGTAAGATAACCTAATTTAAAAAATGTCTTGGCATACTGAATTTTCTTTTAAATTACCAGGCCTTATTAGGATGGTAACCTTGGTTCGAAACATATATTGTATTATATGATAAAAATAAAATTATAAATATTACATAAAATACATACCTGTGTTATTCCAGTATTAGCAAATATAATAGTTAACAATGAAAGCCAGGGTCCAGTAATCCCAGAACACATAGATGCTGACAGTGCCAATATCCAAAAATTACCTTTTCTTGAAACAAAAGGAATTATTAATAACATTGAAATTTTCTGAAAAAAAAATCAAGTGGGAGGATACTCATTCTATATTTTTTATAATATAATGTGGAAGAGCATCTGTGCGAGGGCAGTTTCAATCAAAATTGATTATCTACTGTCCAAATGTTATCCCTCTAAGAAGCATTAAGAAGAAAATTAATATTATTAATAAAAAGGTTTAGCTCACTGTGATAGATTGCTTTTAAAAAGATAAATAACTGGGCATAAGATAAAATATATAATTTAATCATATTCAGTAGAATAAATTACAAATTAATGAAAATCTTAGAAGATGGAAGGCTATAATTGTAACAATCGGTTTAAAGAGTAAAAGTGAACTGAATTCTTCACAATTTATTGTTAACGTGACTATTCATCATTCATATCACATTTTTGTGCGACTTATATTTTAAAGTTTATTATTTTTCAATTTATATAGTTTTACTAAAGTTCAAAAGTTATGTTAAATTTAATCTTATTAAAATTATAAAATATTAAAATCTCTTAAAGATAATATAAATTAAATTAACATATTTGTATATATACTTACTTCATTAGTTCTTTTAAAGCACTTGACATTCCTTCTGCAGGCTGTAAATTTTTTAAAATTGAAGACCTACTTGGTGGCTGTGAAGGCCTTTCAGGAAATAAAAAAATAACTATAAATAGAAGGAGCAGCTCAGCAACAAAACCTAAACAATCAATGCCAATTGATATTATCAAGTATAAGGTAAAATTTTAACAAGTTTTATATTATCTTTGATTTTCTATTTGTCTAGGTAATATTATGATGCATGGGTTGATGTTTAAAGCTGAAGACATGTTATCATATTAATCCATTAAACTAGGTTAAATATTTAACTTAAGTAATCATAAATTTTGTTATGTAAAGAATCAATAATTAATTCTTATATCTTATAAGAAACCAGAATAGCAACACAGTAAAACTAAGATATGTAACATACATAAGAAAGTTATTTAGAGTACAATTATATTCCTCTAATATAATAGGAGAGTTAGAGAGGGGGGAGCGTCAGGTAGTTTTCACATAGTCCTCATCATTTGAGGGTTGAAAATTCTTTTCTCCACACTGAACCATCTGTCGTATCAAACCAAACTCACTTTCTCATAACTCTTTATATCTTGTCCTCACCTCACCTTGACACCTATTTCCCCATATAGTTATAAATTCTGTTGTGATTGTAATTTGTTAGTTTCAGGTTATCAAAATTGATAAGAAATAATAATATAATAAAAGCTTAGCAAACCTGAAGGTTTGATACCGATAGTGATACCACCAATCGCTCTTCAAATCTACTACATCAGTCTTAACGCAGATCTCCTACCTATGCTTCTGTCTACCCCTATGATGTTTACCTGTCAGTTTAGTGTTCATTAGCATTTTAGGGATCTGTTCGTTACTGAGCACAACAACCTTATATGCCCATCTTATTCGCTGCAATACTATAACCTGAATTATATTTACAGTTCCCTAAATTCAGCATTGTGTAGCCTTCTAAATTCTCTAGTTAACTCATCCTTTTTTAGTCAGAATATTTTGCGTAATAATTTATTATCGAAAACCTTAAGGCCCTGTTCATCCCTTAGTGTAAGAGGCCATGCGAGACATGGCTTCCATAAGGAACAATGGGAAGTATATTAGTTTTGTAAATTTTAATTTTTAAGTTTTTCGATAGAAGGCGGGAGCAAAGCAGTTTCGAAATTGAAACGCCTTCAACCTAGCTTTTATTTCCTTATCAATTTTGTTTTTCTATTTACCGTCAGAATATTTTACATAATACTTTTCCCTGCCATGGCTTTTTCCTAGCTTAGTGGCTGGTGGGGATTAACATTCTTCCGGTTCCTAAGTTCAGTAAACAGCACTAACATACTCAAAACAGTACAGAAATCATTTATACTTACATAAGGTCATAGTCAGTACTCACCCTAGGATCACTTTTCCTATGTAGCCGCCCTTGAAGAGGGAGTAAGTCAGGGTGCTCCGAGGTGGATCTATAAGCGGAATCCTCATACCGCACAGTGGTAGAAGAGGGAATGATTATGATGATGTGATGGCCATGTTTTGTAACCGTAAAGAACAGTAGGGACAACAGTTTTGTAAATACTAACTTTTAAGTTTCTGGACAGAAGGTGCGAGTTAAGCAATGTCGAAATTGAAAAATAACAAGCATTTCCTTCCTTTAACCTCACTTTTACTGAAGGAGAGTTAGATATATTCTGCATTAATAAAAACACCACCACCTTTAGCTTTTTTGCTTATCTTTACCTCATAAAAACTGTTGACTTCTTGAGAAATTCTTGAAAATATGTTCTTTAATGAGCATTCATTCACTCAAGTTTTGAAACAAATAAAATTGCCGCAGCTCCAAGGTGAGTTATAATTATGAATAATAATTTGTATTGGAAATGCAATGTAATGATAAGAATATAATTAGTAAAGCATAAACTTTGCTATTTTACGTGAACTTGGTGGTGAATAAAATTTTCTTATAAATATGGTCTTAAAACACTTTAGTAACATAAATGCTATAGCTGAAGAAATTAAAAACTAAAAAAAAAAAAAGTTCAAATAAGACCTCGATTGGTTACAATATCATTTTTAAAAATTTTTAGTCTTTACAATGAGTAAGTATATTTGAATTTTAGTTACCAAGTTTATAACTTTAACTTTTCTACTCATAACATAATATTAATTAAATTGTTATTATTACCAATGAGACAAAGTAATGTTATTTCATGCCTCATAATTCTTCTGTGATAATGTATTTCCTCTATAGTAGTTTCCTTAACTGTCAGTTCTGATACTACTGTAGGTCCTAAAATATAGCTAACAGCAATTCCAAATGATGACATTGTAGTACCAACCCCTAAAATCATAAATCAAAGAAATATTTTAAAATTGATCCCAATGAACTTTGAAATAATTTTAATATTTATTTTTATATGAATTTTTTAGTTTAAATATGTATATTATTTTTTTTAGGCATAACTTATAACAATAAAATAACATTCAGCAAAACATTATTTCATGGCATTACAGCTGAAAAGTGAGTTTTAGCCTACTTAACAAGTCGCATCCAACAGCTCTATATTTTAGCTTTCCTCAAATTGATATCCATTCTTTAATTGTTTTAATCTCCTGATCAGTAAAATATTCCACTTATGATTCTTCACATATAGATAAATGTGTAGTTATTACTTTATGTTAATAGTCTCCTACATATTAATTACTAAAAATTCACAGGCAGTGTATTACACATAAGTTACAAATTTTTATTTTTAGGTCCAAAGTCACACCAAGTAAACTGAGTTATTTTATAATGGATATGAATGTTTTTGATTTGATTTCTTCTTTTAGGTGTAATTTTATTTATTTTAGATATAGGTTGCAAGCAGTTAATTTTTGAAAATTATTTTATTTATATCTATAAATAGTAGGTATTAATTGTTATCATAGAAAAAGAGTCTTGAGTGCTTCAAATATAATTATACCAAAGCATTTATATCTCTCTAAAAGTCATTTTTTTTTTTTTTTTAAGTTTTGACTAAGCTTATTCTGAACTTACTATTAGTTTTGAACTTACCAGTTTTAAATTTAAATGTTCTCTATTGTAATTCTTATTTCTTCTCTTTATATTTCTATGGCATTGCCTAATTGTTATCCAGAAAGTTTATATCTCACTTTACATTACTATTTTTATATTACTAAATTGTTTTCAATTTAGTTTATATTATCCCCATACATTTCATTCTACCTCTTACTCAATACTTTCCCCTTCTTTATCTTGTAATTCTAATTTAGTTATTATTATTACTTTTTATCTTCAATCATTATCTTAACAGTATTGTTTGCTTGGGAAAAGAATAGTTAAATTAGTTTATTTTTTCCTAATTTGTTTTCACGTACATTACTTATCATTCCATTTTATATCAATTAGTACTACCTAAGTATTATTAATTCCAGTTCATTACTAATCACTAGGTTAGTTAATATATTTTCTTAGTTAACTAATAGATCTGTTTAGTAATATGTATCCTTTTTTATCAGTTCATTATTCACTATTATGTCAGATTATATATCTTTTTTATATTCATCTTTGGCTTCCTTATTATTTTGATTTATTTTTTATGTTAGTTTTAATGGAAATTAATTTGATGAAAATGATGTTCTGAACCCAGGCCAGTGTTCTTGATGGTAACTATTAAATTAGAAGGATGTAATTTACTTCTGGGGTAAGACAAGGAGATGCTCTCTCAGTAATGCTTTTTAACTTGGTGCTCCATAAAACTATTCAATGCATTGATTCAGATGATACATTGGCTTGGGTGCATACCAGATTCTTGGCTTTGCAGACAATGTAATTTTGGCAAGAAGTAAAAAAAAATTTAGAGAGGTATAAACAATATATTGTATTTAAATATATAATAGTTTTAGGATAACAAAAGTTTTGGAATAAAATAATTCATTACTTATTTAGTCCGAACCAAAACATAACTGGTAAACAATCTTTTAGTTTCAGAATGTATTGTGATGTATTTTCACAGAGTACTGGATTTAGATCTAAGGCTGCGTTAACTTCTGAATCAGCCATTGGCTCTTATACAGTAAAATAAAATTAAAGGAATATGGTCCAGGTGCGGTCAAAAAAACTCAAATAGTAGAATTATACTATTTGAGTTTTTTTGACCGCACCCGGAGCATATTCCTTTCATCTTTACACACGGTCAATCAATAATCTTCCAGTAAAATAAAATTACGTTGTAGCATTTACCTGTCGCAGTTGTTCTTTCTTGGGGTGGAAACCAAGTTGATGATAACAACAATATAGCAGGGCTTAATGACACTCCGCCCACAGCATTAAATATTGCTCCTAAGTGAGCTAGTCTGTAATAATTTTATAAGATGAATTACGAACACTAATGAATGTTATAAATAATGAAAATGGTAAATAAATAAAATAAACTCAGCGCTGATTGTACTCCATGGGAGGTGGTTGGTTGTGCGTGAGCATTTCATCCACATATTAATTTTTTTATGATTCAAATTACATTAATGTTTTACTTTATGTTGTATAAATCAAATAAGAAGGCAAACAAATGGTTAAGGATTGTATGATTAAGAGCTACAATCTTATATGCTTAACATGGATGAACCGATGAGTGTTTTACATAAGTCCATGAATTATTGTTAGTAAAAAAATAGTTTCTTCATATGAATAAAAAATTAATATTACCATTAAAATAATTAACATTTACAAAAAAAAACAAACTCCAAATTACATTCATCTTTACCATTGCACTGTGAGTACATGGTAACTATCTTGCTATCAGGCAGTAATTATGAGCTGTATCCTGAGTAACTTTGGTTGCAGTCCAATAGAGACATCTCATTATAGCGATAGTTGTGATTGATACTTACTTGAGAAACACAAGTTTTATAAACCAAGACAACGAGAGTGTGTTTTCACCAATAGACACCATGACAGACTGTTCTAGCCCCAAGGAACCCCAAACTATTCCATGCTACAGCAGTGTCGCCATCTACCGTTTTATTTTACAAACAAAATAATAAAACATTTTTCTACAACAATTTCCATCCTAAAATATGTTTTATTATTTCATTTTATTTTTAACTTTATTGCATCACTCTATATTATTTAATGTTTCACAGAACACTATATCAAGTCCTAGGTTCACTCATCCCCAACGGGTCTTCTGTCTTTTGTTGATGACATGGACTTCTCTTCTTTTGACTGCATCCAGACTTGTCTGCATAGTTAGGATTATAATTTTCACCAAAATCGCCTCTTATGTCATTATGAACATTTGGTTCAATAGAAGGTTTAACAATTCTTTGTACATCACTATATCCCCTTTTCTTTTTGAGTTTCTTCTTCTTCTTGCTATGAGTATATTTCTTACTTTCTTCTTCTTTGGTTTTTTCGTTTGTTAATTTTATTTTTATCAACACTTCACCGCTATCACCATCAGGACTTGAATCACAATTTAACTCATATTTAAATGATTTTCTTGTATCTTAATGTTCAACACCAGCTAACAGGAGCCTTGGATTCACAACCAGATTCTTCATCATTTAATGTTTGTTGTTAATCAGATGTCACTTGTTCTTTTGGTGTAGGAACTTTATCTTCGAAGTGTTCATCACTCTCTTCGATTCTTCCTTCCTGGGAAAGGATGACTTCTTTCCTTTTCAAATTATTTTTTTTCATCAGATCCTTCCTCTACCAGATACTTATAATTCCTGATAATTCTGAATAAGGCAAATTCTTTAGCCAAAGATGCTCTATGCTGTCTTCTTGGTTGAGGGTTTTATGCATCTAAGGGTCCATTTCTCCTGCCTCTATTGTTTTCTTTGTTAAACCAGCATTCCTTTTTTAGGTGGACTAGTTTTTACAAATAAAGCAGGCTTTTAGACAAAAGTTTGACCTTTTATGATATGTCTTTAATACTTATTCATTCCTATGAAGATTATTACTTCTTTCAAATGACTGAAGCATTTATGTTACCTCACTAAATTTAATATTCCTATTAACCCAAATTAGCGATGACAACAGGATCATAATAGGGTGGAAAGCCTTCAATAATATATCTTACTAATTGTCTGTCTGTTAGGGATATACCCAATTGAGCTATCTCCTGAACTAAACATTAAAACCTCATAAGATATTCATACAATGTTTCACCACTGTTTTTCCTGATTTCGACAAGGTCAAACATCAAGTCCATCACTTTTTCTTCGGGAACGCCCTCCAAACCTTTCTCTTAATTTTTCTCAAATCCTTTTCGCACTTTTTTTCACCTCTAATCAACAGCAATATATCGTCACTGACCCTTAAAATAATAACAGAGAGTACCTGTTTGTTTTGTTTTTCCCAAGCTGCGTTTTCTTTAGTCAGCGGATCTTTTTTTATAATTTCTTGGTATAAGTCCTTTGCTACTAAATACGCTTCAATTTTCATAGACCAGATCCTGTAATTTTCTGCAGCGAGCTTTTGAATGTTGAATCCGGCGGCGTCCATGTCCTTTCTGTTTTGATTTCTGCAGTTAGTCCTAAATAAAACCACAAAGCTTATGTATCTGTTACTATACGTAAATTCCTCTCATCACTTAACCCTTTTACACTCCAAACCATGCTCTGCTACCGAATTCAGTCCAATAGATACGTCTCATTATAGTGATAGTTGTGACTGCTACTTACTTGAGGAACACCATAAAATTTGATCTTTAAATATGTGTTTGTTTTAAAGAATAGTAGTAACGTTCATTTATAATAGTCAAACAGTGATGATGTGTTGTGGAATTTAGGGAGAGTTTTATAAACAAAGACAACGAGAGTGTGTTTTCACCAATTGACGCCACAACAGACTATTCTAGCCCCAAGGAACCCCAAACTATCCTATGCTGCAGCAGTGTTGCCATCTACCATTTTATTTTACAAATAAAATAATAAAACCTATTTTCTACAACTTGATGTAGGGAGACCAATAGCAGCAAATCCAAGTATACAAAGTTAAAATCTAGAACTATAAAGTGATAAATTAACTTGCAATGTAAAATATTGATCATCAACTGGTATTAAACGTATCCCACTACCAATTGTGGACATGGCAGTTGCAAATGTAAAAGAAGGTTTCAGTCCTAAAAAAAAAAAAATTAATAATTTGAAAACATAATGTTCTAGGGTTGATGAAAAGATTAAACAAAAAAATAACATAATAGTAATAAAAGAGGATAGTTGGGACAATACTTTTGAATCTAAAAGAAATGAAATTAAGTTGAAAAAACAAATTCAATTAGCAGTCAACTTTTTTTACAGATGTATTCATGGCATACATTTTTGGAATAATATATTGATATTTGGGAATAATATAACTAAAAGGTTTTTGAAAATACATGATTATGTAAACTTTTCAGATGGAAGGAAGATGAGTTGACTATTAAAATTACTTTTCCGATTTTTTTATATAATTTGGAAACCTTCAACTTAAGAATCATTCATCCTAATATTTAGCTTCTAACAGTTAAGTTCTATTATGTTTTTTATAATATGCAGGGTTAAAAATATTGTTTCTAAAGATTTAAACGAAGGAGAAAAAAAGGTATAAAGTTGCCATTATTGGCATATCTTGAACTAACAGCAAATATAAATATTACTAAACAAATAATACTAACTCACCTTTAGTGTTCAGAAACCAACAACATGGGACAATGAATACCAAGAATGTTATACATCCCCAATTATTCAAAAGGGCTATTGTACTAGAATTCCAGGATGGATAGGCATATAATGCAGAATTAGCAATAGGACTCCATGTATTCCAGATTACTACCTTTAACAAATAAAATAGAAAGAATATAGTATTTATAATAAAAATAAATATTACAATAATTAAATAATTTATTACATTTATAATAAAAATAAATTTCACAAATAAGAATATTGTACATTATTTTTAGAATAAACAATTATAGCATTACAATAATTTACTTTTGATCAGTCTGTTACTGTTTAATGATTTTGATTGATTATTTGGAAATCCTTAGGGTTGCAATCCTCGATCTTGCCTGTTCTGTTCCTCACTAGTTCATTAGTTTAAATAAGTTACTCAGATTTAAAGCAGTCTATTCCATTTTTCACTGTTTGCAATGATTACTTTGAAATAAAGGTTTCTGGGCGCAAAATATTTTTAAAAATCAAAACTTTTAAGTGTCCTCGATAGTTTCATGGTTTAAAGGTATAATAATCTGGGTGCAGCAGAATATTATATACTTAGGTTCAAAAGTTGGTGGTATCAAGATGAAATATTAGAGCTCATTAGGCTTTATTATTAAATTTTTTTATAAACTTGAAAATTTTGTTCAGTTAATTTTAAAATATTTGTTACTAAATAGAAAAGAAAAAAAAAAAACCGGAGCAGCATAGATATTTGCCTAAGGGTGTATTTTCCACAGACTTTTGCACTGTATTGAAGGCCACAAAAGGAATTGGGGGAGCATTTTATATCCCTTTCCTATCCCCTCCAATATGCTTTAAGAGTTTTCGAGGACTGTCTGATATATTTGTTTACTGCTACATTTAGGAGCTATCAGCAGCTCCTTTAGGATCAAATGAGCAGTAATTCGGTATGTGGGGTTGTTTTCTATCCAGAACAACACCAAGAAAGTAGCAGGTGAATTTCTTTCAAAATTTCATCCAGTTCAGCTACAGCCCCTCCAAATAGAGCCAGAGGGCTAGAAAATTAACGAATGCTGACAATTTCAATTAATTTGGCTAAATTAGCCCCTATGACACGATTGCTCGGTTTTGATAGAGGCTCTCTTTAAAGTTTATTATCTTTAAGTTTGCTAAACAAATGCTTCCTTGAAGATATTTTAATGATTTAGGTTATTCAAACAGATCCATAAGTCGCATAAGCTGTTTTTGTTCATTCTGAAACCAGAATTCTGGCGTTTGAAGATGATAGAACCTAATTTTAATCAATTGAAGGAAGATCTGCATATGTTTAATTTTTTTCTTAATATAAGAAAAAAAGAAGCAAGTTACTGTGATGAACATATATAATTAGTACACACACAACCAAAGAATACAAGATGGACATAGAAAAAGAATATTGAGTAGCAAGAAAATTAATAATCAATGAGCAAGTAATAATAACAATGAAAGCCTAACGAAGCCGAAGGCTCGATACTGATACCACTAGATGCTCTCAGCATACATCCCTCCAGCGACGTCCCTCCAAACCCAATTCTACAAAATCAGTTTTAACGCAATCCTCCCATCCACGTTTCGGTCTTCCCCTCGGACGTTTACCCGTCGGTTGAGTGCTAATTAATATTTTAGGGATCCGCTCCTTACTAAGCCCTACAACCTTACAGGCCCAGCTTATACGCCGCAATGCTGTAACTTGAGTTATATTTACCGAGTGTAGGTCCCTTAATTCAGCGTTGTGTAATCTTCTAAATTCTCATGTTAATTCATCCTTTTTTAGTTTGAACATTTTGCGTAATACTTTATTATCGAAAACCTTAAGGCCCTGTTCATCCCTTAGTGTAAGTGGCCATGCGAGACATGACTTCCATAAGGAACAATGGGAAGTATATTAGTTTTGTAAATTTTAATTTTTTCGATAGAAGGCGGGAGTAAAGCAGTTTCGAAATTGAAACGCCTTCAACCTAGCTTTTATTTCCTCATCAATTTTGTTGTTACTATTTACCGTAGAACCTAAATACTTAAACCTATCTACCTGTTCAAACGTATTTACTTTTATATTTATATTTCTCGCGTTTCTACTGCTAACCATGTATTTTGTTTTATCCGTATTTATTTCAAGACCTAGTTCCTTACTGGAGTTTATTAACGTGGTTGTATTTAGTTCTATAGTTTCTTTGTCCTCACCCAATAATACCAAATCATCAGTATACCCAAGCACCGGTATTTTACCATCCAAAGTTAAACCCTTTTCGGTACTCATCACACTTTTAATGACGTTTAATAGTGCTCCATTAAATAAGATAGGTGATATAGAATCACCTTGTTTTAAACCCGACCGGACCTGGAATTTCTCAGAATAATGATTACCAAATCGTACCTTATTAAACGTTTCGGTGGGCCGCACCGTAGCTCAGGGGTTAGGCGCAAGTTTATCGATTTAAGGTCTGCCGTCAGTGCCGGTTCGAATCCGGCCTTGGGGCGTTGACTTTTTCAATAAGTGGTCGTCCCACAAAATAAAAACTTGACTCCCAGCCAAGGTTAAAATAGATTGGTCACCTATAGATAACCAGGCGAACATCACCTTCGACGTGGATTGCCTTAAAAAACAAAACAAATATTCAACAATATTCTGCGTATTCGACTAGTCAAGATTAGCGTAAATACTTTATAACATAAAGGAAGGAGTGAGATTCCTCGATAGTTATTACAATCCATCCCCCCCCTTTTTTTGTAAAGAGGAATAAGTAGAGACTTCTTCCATTCCTCAATTTCCTAGATCTTTTTAATCAAAAGGTGTATTTTATAAGTTCCAATTTCACAACATGTCAGTTCTCGCTGCTTTATAAGGTTTTAATTTTGTGATGGTCATTTCGACTTCCTCCTGACCTGGTAATAAGAAATCCAGTACCTGACAAATAATTACTACTCCTCCCGTACCAAATAGTGTACTTCCCATCCTTTAACGGATGCCCTCCCCTGACCAGCGAACTTCTTGCAGCGCCACGATATCTAGATTCTATCCCTTAACCTTGTTTGCGATTGATTGTAACCCACCAGCGGAATTTAAACTTCTGACGTTCCACGTTCCTATAATTAAATCTCTAATTTTCAATTTGCGCCATGCATACCCTGAAGCAGTCCCCTCCCGGATACCCGAACGGGGGACTAGTTTACCTCCAGATATTGAGCGTTGTACCTCAGTAGGATCCATGACTGTTATCTGGTATTTCGTGAACTAAAAAATATGTGAGTAGGGTGTTCAATACTACGTCAAACGGGGGGAGGGGGTGGCACTCTCATTGTTGGTCAGCGAGTCCATTGGACTTAGCCGAGAGAAACTTCCGAGGAATTTCCACTGACTATTCCGACATCCGCCACCCGTGGGACGCTGTAATGCAATGAGCAAGTAATTAAATAAAATAAGACTATCAAACTAACTAATTCTATAAGGATATTTTTCAGTCAATGCTCCGTTGGAAATAAAACCTGAATGGATAAAATGTATATCAACTCACCTTACCTGAGCGATGGCTGCTGAGCCGTAGATAGTCAAGACCCACCACCGCCGTGGATCGGCACTTTTAGTTTTTAGGGTTCTATTTGTCAGGTCTCCTTCGAACAGGTTCTCAAAATCTGATTCATTTTCTGAAACCTGGAAAAATACGTTTTATCTAAACCATTGATTGCATGAATTCATTTACCAAGTCGAATTATAACATTTGTACAATATAAATTAATAAATTTCGAAGTGATATCCATCAGAAGTCATTATCGAAAGAAAAATAAGCGAATGAAGCAAGGTGCGTTTAAGGTTTGAAAAAGTTTAATTCAAAAATAAAAATTATGACAGTATGAAACATTTAATTTATCCTAGATAATTATTAGATTTTCTCTGTAAGAAAAAATTCAGATTAGGTTCAAAAAGAAGGGAAAATCAAATGAAATTTTTTTTATTATTCTTGGACTAGGTCCCTTTAGAACAATTACAAGGTAATTTTAATTTTACAACATACATTGGTAAAAAAAATGTTCAAAAACCACTCTTAATTATAGCTTATATTATTTATATTTTAATAAATTGTATATAAATAATTTTAGATACAGAGATAAAAAAAAACTTAAAAAACTAACCGAAACTATATTAAACTACATCAAAAACAAAAAAAGTAGTTACAGCTGTACTACTATAATATCAGATTAAGATTGGTAAAGTAAAAGGTAATTAAATATAAGGGTTGGTACATGACGAATGTTAGAGGGAATGGAGTTCTAGTGATATGCAGCTCGGGTAATGATTTATCAAACGCAGCAGGTCGGTGAGGAGGAGGGTAGATGTCAGATAAACGAAAGCTGGTAGTACAGGATTTGAATTGCAGGTTTTCTAGGATATAGGAGGGGCGCTGAGAACTAATTACTTGGAATAGGAAGGAAGCTAGGAAATACTGGCATCGAAGGGATGGAAAAAGCCACTTCAGCCCGACGCAATACTGGGTTATGTGCATATCTCTGTAATCCCGAAAATAAATTGTACTGCGCAATTCAACAGAAGTTTAAGTTTAGATTCGAAATTACTCGAGAGTCCATCATATAGCAGGCAACCATAGTCAAAGTAGGGGATAACAAAAGAGGAAAGTAAGAGTTGACGAGTTTTAAGTGGAAGGAGATAACGAATTGTATTGAACTGCTTCAGAGTAGCTATGGTTCGACAGGAAATTTGGGCAATGTGTGGTTTCCAGGATAAAGTTTTATAGGAGTATTGTTTAGGATAAGGTCTTGGGATAGATTTAAGGAGAGAGGGAGATCCAATTGTGATGGCTTTAGTCTTTTCGGCATTTAACGTAAGTTTATTGTCGGTTTCCCAACTGCTTATACTGTTGATGTCTTCTTGTAGTTTGAGAATGGCATTTGAGGCATCATAAGGATAGAAGAAAAGGTAGATTTGTAAGTCGTCTGCTTATAGATAATAGGAATGCTGGATGGCAAGTGGAAGGTCATTGATAACGGTGGAGAAAATAATAGGGGTTTGAGAGGAACCTTGAGGTATGATTATAGAAAGATGTAGGGAGCTAGAGAGAAGATTGTTAAGAATAACAACATGCTGGGAGCGACCGGTAAAGAAGGATTGAAACCGATGAAGAAAACTAAATGACAAAGAGAGACTGAAGTTTGCAAAGGAGGATGTTGTGGTTGACGGAATCAAAGGCTTTGGAAAGATCGAGGAGAATAATGATGGTGTGTTTCTGCTGGTCTGTGGCTTTGTAAAGGTCTTGAGAGATTTTAATAAGAGCAGGGAGAAGGGTAGCTGAAACTTTATAGCGAGAAGTTATAAATGTGATAGTGGGTAGGAAGAATAGAAGGTATTGAGGGATAATTAACTTAACTGAAATATTATTGGTATGTGATTTTTGAATGGCGTTAAGAATGTCATCAGGTATAATATGGGAAAAGAAACAGCGGTTGGAATTAAAGACGTAGTGACTACAGGTGGTACAAGGGTTGAAGAGTAGAAGACAAAATGAGTGTTGCGATCATCGGCGGAAATATAGGGAGATGGAGTTACAGAAGGTTTACCAATTCCAGAATTGCCCATTTTTTTTTAAATTATAAGAGTTTGATGGAAATGAAGAGATTTCGCACGCCGTAATGAGGCTTGAGTACTATTTTGTTGTGGTTGTTCAAAGATGATGTAATCTTCCGGGAATTGGGTGCGTCTAAATCTTTACCTAACAGCTTTGCATCTTTTTGTCTCCTAGGCTCAATTAGTTTCGAAGTCGACTAGGGTGTCGGGGGATGTCGGATTGTCTTAGTCAATAGAGGAGTGTGGCGATCAAGAATAGTGTGAAGGGAATTGGTTAGGATTTCTACCATAGAATCGACGAGATCCTAGGTGTAAATGGGGTCCCACAGGATAGCGTCTAGATCAGGCGATAGTGTTTCGGTGGAGAGAAATTTTAGGTTTCGGAAGAAAATAGTTCGGGGAGTAAACATAGGAGTGAGAAGGTTGTAAGATACCTGAATAAGGTAATGGGCCGGTATAAAAGGAAAGGGATTTTGAGATGAGGCAAGTAGTTTATTAGGAGAGTGAATAATGTATAAATCAAGCTATAAGTCAGAAAACCGGGTATGATGGATGGGGTAGTAAGGAACTACTAAGAGGAGAGTGAAAGCAAGCTAATTGGTGACTGATAAAGGTTCAAACAACATATACTTAGTTTATTTTATGATCAATAATATATGAATAGGAAATTTAATCTATGTAAAGATCCCCATCCACGAAAAGTATTGCGCAAAGCTTCAAGTTGCGTTAGACACTTTGTTGCGCAACAAACATACAATACATGCTACTACATGTTGTGAAACTTTCTGCTGTAGGGCAGGACGAAAAATCGATTCACTAATAAATAGTTGTATTACAAGTCAAAACATCTAATTGAAGAATGGGATTGTTCGCCAGTAATTTGTTAACAGTTAGACCGTGTTACGTTATGGCATCGACTTGGTAGTCTTTCACAAATATCGAAGGGATGTATACATCATTTAATCATCTCGTGAATCAACCATCACGGGGTGAAGAATTAAGAGAACTTAAGGTTAGAGATTGGCAAAAAATGAATAATAATATTCTTACATGTAAGTTGAGACTAAGGCATAAAGACTTGCTTCGTTTTGCACCAGTTGGTTTCATTATATAACTCGCTATCGAAATTTCCTAGTCATTTCTGCATGGTTTTATTTAGATTTCAGCTATCTACAATCAAAGGATAAGTTAAATTAAGGTTATCCTTTTCAACAGGGGAATTTAAACTTGGGATAAATAACAGCTGGCATAAATATAATAATGCCATAGTTACAAAATGAGTTTAGTTCAAACAGCCACTTCTGACTGTACCGAGTATGCGCTGTACGTATTATGGGAAAGAAAATCCGTTCTAAGCATGCTCTGTACAGCATTAGTACTGTTCGAACAAACGGATTTTGCATTGATTTATAATTGGATCATTCGCCAAATCTATTTACTCCACGAAAACTATAGAATCACATCGGCAGACTATGAAGTAGTTTCATTTTTTACTAGTATAAAGTAGATTTCATTTTTAACATGGAACTATTAGGAATATATAAAAAAATCATTGTGCGGGCCTCATTCAGCGTCCTATGGTATACCTGATGTTGATATGATCTTTGAATGTGTTTTTAAATAAGTTCTGGTTCTAATCAGTTCTGGTAACGAACAGGCCAGGCGAACTATTACTTTGATTGCAGGTTAAGACATGACACTAAAAACTGATTCGCATTTTTATACGAATTCAGGCCTCGACCTCAAGTGAATAGGATCTGTTAGTGTGTATAGTATATATATAAAATTGACCGTATAATTTCAAATAATGAAGAAGATGGCCAGGGTTGCGGTCAAAAGAGAACCAAAAATAGTTAGCATCTAATTATTTTCCGACGTTTGACCCACTTTGTTGAGCTATATCGAGTATATCAGGGGGTTCAAGTTGATAGCTTTGGTGACTCCGTTAGTGGTTTGAACAAGCGATGTCGACAGTATCGGACTGTGATAATTGAAACAGTAATAATAATAGGTTAGTAATAATAACCCGCAGGAACAAACATATTGCGGGTGGTCTAATACATCCAAAGAATCCAAGTTCCTTCGGGCTAGGTCCAATGCACTCATTGGCCTACAAGAGCGCGGCTGCAGGTTTGGGTATGGCTTTAGGAACGATCCACTAAGGCAACAAGAATAAGGAGGAATTGAAGAATTCTATACAGAGCAGCACTCGTTGAAGTAATAGGGTGGTGATGGAGTGCAGTATACGCTATTAGAGGGTTCAACGCGAAATAAGTCTTATGTCTTATCTTCAATTCACAGGTAAGCATTATTTTTGACGTGACAACGTCTTATAAATCATTTTGCGGGATGCCATGTTAGAAAAAGTGTCCCGTAACGGAAGTAGATTGTGGGGGAGGTAATTAGTAGTGTAGTAGTGGGGGTAAGAGGATTATAGATGCTGAGAGTCATGCAGGCAAAAGTGTCCCGTAACGGAGAAGGTAGTGGTGGGGATGGGTAAGAGTGAGGTGGTGGGGGTAAGAGGTTAATTACCTTATACTTAGAATTAAGTATAACTGTATAAATATTTTGTATAACCAAGCAAAAATAAATATCTGAATTCAATATGTGAACTGGCTTATTATTTCAAATATATAACATTGGATTGATTTTAATTTATATTTATGTAATATTAGCATAGAGTATACGTTGTCACGGAAATATGTCGCCTACACGGGCACGGTTTTTTTTTCTCCAGTGTTCACTCTGTTCCAGCTCATGGTAACACGGAGATGACCGGTAGCTAAATTAGAGTAAATATGATTTACGGGTTCTGTTGAATGAATGAGGAGGGCAATTCTATTGATATTTAGGGGATGGTTTGACACTGTTACGCAACTGTTTATAGTTAGTATTAATTGCTATTTGCTCAAAATAAAAATATTAGAGCCCCGATATATCAAAATATAAATTCAATGGCGATTTCTAGAATTACTATTATAAGTTTGAAAATTATCGTTTCGATATACCTATATAGATATTTCTTTTCGATATTTACATCCCTAGTCCTGTTGTGTTTATTTAGTGTGTAATTGGCTCAATATTCAATATTTTTCCTACAATAGGGATTTCGAATCAATTAAAATAAATATGATCCAAATCTTGGATTTATTTGTGTCTATATTCTTCTTGAATACAATTTTCTGCTTTGATATATTTTTAACAATCTTGCTTCACTTGAATTTCAACAGAAAATGTACATTGTTTTAAAAAAGAAACATCCGTATTTTTCATTTAATTTTCAAACAAAAATAATTTTAATTTTACTTTTTGCGGTTCCTTTCTTCGATTTTGGCAACCTTAAATTGCATGCACCGCCTGTTAGTTCCTTGATTATAATGAATTTTCGAAAGTAGTGTGAATTTTACCAATACATTAACTATAAAAAAAAAAAAAAAAATTAAATACATATACATCAACACAGTGTAAACAAGAGGTTTTTTCTTTCCTCTGTGCTCGAAGGAAGCTGAAGTATAAATGTAATATTATATTTTGTTATCATTCTATCACTACTTTCATTATTTTAACTTTCACTTTACATTATTTCAATAAACGTCTTGTGAAATGATTGTAGATAAAATGTTATTGTCACTATCAGTGCAGAAAACGTTTGTTATCTTGATCTAATTTATAATAATGATTCCTATATGATATAATAATTATAGTTATTATTATTACCATATTTTTATATTTTTTTCATGTATTTCACTTTTAACAGTTTGTAACCGTCATCTTCTCACTACTCAATGCCTGTACCACATCCGCCTTCTTTTCACGTGTTAACGTCTTTAAAACACAGGTAAGTGGTTCTGATTTGTTCATTATTTATTGTTTTTATTTTTGTTTATTCTTTCTTGACCTTTTTTTTTTTTTTTTTCACGGAATTGCCTTTAAAGACCACGCTAATATCACTACTTTTCCCTTCTCATTTTTGCTTTTCTTCTCTCCCTGTATCTTTTCATCATTTCTACGTGCCTTTGCTTCCTCTCTTCCGACCACGCAGTACCCTTCTGTTTTTTTTTTTATTTGCCGTAAGAACATCGATTTCTTTCAATTTTTTTTCGTACTGTTCTCTATCTAGGCAGTCTTTGTCTGTTATTTTCATGTTTTTTTTTGTTTCCTCTCTCATTTGCTTCACCACCTATCCTCCTACGCTCTTGTATTCATGAATTCTGTCAAAGAGATTCTTGTTTAGTCTCCTTTGTCCATTTTCATCATGTGTCCGTAGAATCTCAGTCTTCTGATTCTTATTTTGTTTTCCAGGTCATTTATCTCCCTGTAGATTTCCTAGTTGGGTCTTAACCTGAAGCCTTCCTCCGTTTTCTTGGGCCCTTAGATTCTCCTCAGGATCCTACTCTCTATTTTTAT
The DNA here is from genome assembly GCF_000696795.3 of Halyomorpha halys. Taxonomy (NCBI): domain Eukaryota; kingdom Metazoa; phylum Arthropoda; class Insecta; order Hemiptera; family Pentatomidae; genus Halyomorpha; species Halyomorpha halys. The sequence continues at coordinate 2,044,578 of NW_027114806.1, forward strand.
ATTTTTAGTAATTTTTCCTGGCTAGGGAGACACGTTGTCCCCATTCCGTATAAAATTACTGGTTTTATGACCGTGTTGTTATGTCTTATTTTTGCTTTAGACGATAGGTTCTTCTTATTGTAAATATTGCCTGTTGCGAAACTTAGCCTTTCCAACTTCATCTTTCTTGACCTTTATTTATTGTCGTCTTACTTCCTTAATTTTCGGTCTCTTAGTCCGTACAATTTTTATTTCTCTTATTTATTTTTACTTGTTATAACGTCTCGTGTTCATTTTAAATCAAACAGTCTAATTTATTTATTTTTTTGATATACTTACTATTATTTATCTTATTTCTTTTTATTCATATTTATTCCACTTATATTTACATAATTTTTAATCCCATCTATTTTACATCTTACTATTATACTACATTATCAACATATATTTAATGGTTTTGCATCTTCTTTAGCCCTGCAAAGTGGGACGAAACGTCGGCAAATCAATAGTTTTTAATTATTTTTTGTTCCTTTTGGCCGCACCCGGCCATCTCCTTCATGTTATAAATTTCATACTTTTCTTACTCCTGTAAGTGGGTCAAAAATTCAGGATATAAAAAAAAATAACTCACTTTGTTGTACATCTGGAACAAAGTAACCCACTTTCACGGTAAGTTCTTAGATGTAAATAAGAAATTATACAATGTATAAACTGCGGAGGAACTTGCCGCTTCTTCTAGGTAGTAGAAATAAATGGTGGACAGTGGGTTGCAGTAGCTGTGCACAATCTAAGAAGTCGGTTCCCGCGAGGCCCGATGTATTATTCACCGAGGACAGGGCCTGGCCCTTCTATCAACAATTTATGAAAGAGACGGAAGCCGCAATAAAACCTGGCCGGATCCAGCTACGGCCAATGTTAAGCCTATAATTTATTTATTTTATTTCTGCAGTTTATCCTTTAACGTGAGAAGCAAACTTGGAAAGGAAAAACTTTGTGAGAAGAATTACGTTCAACACATAGCCAACTGTATTATCACTTTTATATATCATGTGTAAGGTATTAGTCGCTCATCTTTGTTGTACAATAAAAAAAAAAAATAATAATTTAAAATAAAATGAAAATTCAAAATAAAATTTTAAAAGAGTGTTCTCAGTCTATATATGTATATATATATATATATAAATTAAAAAAATTATATGTATAATGCAAATAAAAGCCTAATAGCCTTATGTTGAGAAAATCAATTTATCAATAAGAAACCTAAAATTTTACGTATCTATGAAATTGTGATACTTAATTGAATAATGATATATATTGTGGGACCAAGTGCTCTAAGAATAAAAACAATAAATGTGAATGCTTGTGATCTTTCAACTGATTCGAAGCTAAATAATCAGATAGTTTATATATAGAGAAATCGGTTGGCTCAAGGGGTAGGTTGGTCAACGGCTTTTTATTCTCACCACCAAGGACCCTGGAACTCCACCTTCCCATTAGTTGGTGTCCTCCTCTGAAGGTAGTTATTACAATGTTTTCGGAGAAGTATAAACTTATAGGGTGATTTTTAAAAATTCAATTTCCTTTAGTCTTCTTTGTCCCGCGAAGAATTAGCGCGTCGAGTAATCCTGTCCTTTTTCACATATATCAATTTCCATTTTGATTATTGTGGTTCGAAATTCCTACTCGATTATCGTTTCGAAGTCCGGTTTGTTGGGCCTTGTTGGCCAACATATTTTGGAGTTGGTTGGAATATGGTTAACCTATCCTAGCTGTATTAGAACGAAGTAACGTTTTATTGAATGGTGAAAAAAAAATTTGTTGTCCTAGCCTGACTTATAAAATAAATTAACAAAAATCAAGAGTCAGATAAAGATCTGATAAGAATATGATAAAATAGCGCCATCATTATAGAATTCAAAGATATCAGGAACATTTGCTTACGACAACCGAACTTATTCATTCTATTTTTAAAAGATATCTGTTTCCCAAACCAGAAAAACATCCACAACAGGATTATTGCTTCTCCACCATACTCCTTATTTGGGTATAACTAACGGGACGATACCTTCCGACTTCGGGACAGACCCACTTTTAAGCAAGGTATCCCATTGTTTCCAAGGTTTGCTGTAAGTTCCAGGGTTGTATTAGGTTTTGCCATATTGGGCATTATCGCAAATGATGTTTTTTGTAACTTTTCTACTACTTCCAAGGACCCGGGTTCGAATCCGGCTGTAGCAGATAATTATTTTCTGTCACACTGTAGCAATGAGTCAACATTTTGGGTTTGGAGCCCTGTGGGGTCCTCATGAAGTGGGTGCCATTAGTTGGGTAAAAATTTGGTGGTCGAGCATCAATCTGACCAAATCACCTCCTTTCTCAACCGTTGGTTTAGTAATAGTACTTCCTTACAAAGTACTGCAGCCTTGACCTTTCATGGGTTATAGTGGTACAGATTTAATTTAATATTATTTTTCATAGTTAATAAAATGTTCGAATCGATTTGTTTTGTTGATCCACTAGGAGAATTTTTTGGAAAATAAAGTAAAATTAATACAAATCTAAAGCGTTATGACAAATACTTATGAGCTTTAAATAATGTAATGATTTGATCATGATATGAAAAATCACTTTTGATACACGTTGCCATGACTTTTATTCAAAGTTAAACCCGAAGGTTTGATTCGGATACCATAAATCGCTGGGTACACACATCTACCCAATGACGCTCTTCCAAACCCAAACCAACTAGTTAAGAAGATGAGTTAAATTAACAACATAAAAATATATAGGTATTGTATAGCAATGTAGCTTTTTAATTTTACATATTTAATACAAAAAGATTTTAAAGAATTTAGGTTTAATACGAAATGAGTTTAGCAATAAACTTCTCCCTAAACAGTGATCCGACGGGTAAATGTCCGAGAAGTAAACCGGAAAGAAGGTATTAATATGTGTACTTTCAAAGTCAGGAATTGAAAGAGTTTTTATAATTTTGTCCAACTATCTTTTTAATCTCATAATTTCTAACCAGAGTGAGAGTGCCAAAGTTTAATGTATACTACATTTCTAAGGCGGATTGGGATTCCAGAAACAGCATAAAGTGTGAGAGTGTATAAAAAAAAAGAACTTTTCAACCAAATATTTGTATTGCAATTTCTTTGATATTAAATACAATTAATACTCAAATTGTAGTCAATTGCTATCAACCATCGTTAGACATCTGCTAGCCAATTGCTCGATTCCACGCTGATACCATTCTTGGGAATGGCTGTCTAAGAACTCTTGGACCGCAATTTCAACTTCCACAAAATTATAACATTTTTTCCCTTGAAGGAAATGGAACACGGAGTACCTACTGAGCACAAGTAGTAATCCGATACTGCGAGGTCTGGACTATATGTTGGTTGAGACAGAAGTTCGAACCCCTGAAGTTTTTTAATCTTTTCTTTGGTTCGACAGGAAGTCATTGCTGAGGAGCAAGTTCGTGAGGGACCTGTCTACTGCTCTTTTTCACCTTTGCTATGGAGAGTAGATGGCGACTCACAGTATCTTTCGACACACCACACTTCCTGGCAAGTTCGCAAGTATTTGTGGACGGATTTGACTCAACAGCTTCCTGCAGAACCTCATAAATATTAATGGTTGCGCCCGGAGGCCTTCTTCTTTTCCAACGTCTTATCTTCACTGGTGAATTTTTCAAACCAACGCAGCGCAATGCGCTGGTCAAGGTCACCTTCCCCCTTCATATTTAATAATTTCACGAGTTGCTTTAGCTGCTGTGAAATCGTTTTTCCAGTAATGGCTTAGAATTACGAGAATTTCGTAGGACACTGTCATGTTTCTTCTTTGAAACAAGAAATGAAACTAAGGTTTTTTTTAAGAAGTCGTATGGAATTAAACAAGTTTAGAGAATGCTCTACAGAGATTATTAAGTATTAAATAGGATTAAAATATTACATTATATTCGGTGCCTTATGGTAACCGACCTACCTTGGTACCTGAAGTACTCTGTAATACTCATCTAGAGAGAGGATCTCTTGACCATTTGTGCCACCGCTAGTGGTCCCAGAAGAGTCAACCCATTGTACATGCGGGTCGGGAACTGCTGTTATTAATATTCAGAATATTTATTTAATTACCTTAATTTCTACTTAGCCCAGTCAATACATATCAGTAGGCACTTCAAATAGTTCTCAACACATAACATTTGTACAGGCGTGATAAGATAACTGGACATGCAGCATATAGTCCACAATAACCCTTCCGATGCAACCCGGAAAATGAGAGGACGAGGAGAAGTAACAGGTGCTTACCGGTTGGTGGTTGTAGCGCGGTAGGCAGCATTAGCACAAATCCGACCGCATTTATTTGCACATTTCGCTTGTAGCAGCTGTTACATGTGTCTTCAATGCTCTTTTCTCTCTCATATTAAAACCTTTTCCTTCTAAGGAAACTTTAGTATTGCAATTTTATTGCCTTTCAGAGCGATTAAATGAAGGATCGTAACTGCAAGATTGCTCTTATGTGAAGTTACTTTTACAACTGAGTGGTAGATAGAAGTAAACTTTCCTATTTACCAAATTAAAACCTTTTATCAAATTTATCACAAAATCAATCTCTTCTCACTAATATTTTATACTGTATTGGGTGGGGGGTGGGTTCTAGAGCGCTTAGTACTGAAGATTATGAGTTCGAATCCCACCTGGATGAGATTGAATTTATTTAATGGTAGCCTCGAAAAATGAAACGTGACATTTCCCTTCTTGGGCTGTATAGAGCCTCAATGGAGGACTTAGTAAATTAAATAATAATAAGGGATATTATATATATCCTCTAATAAAGAGAATTTTTCAGATCCAAATTTTCAACCAAATATTAGTTGTCAACTAAAACCTTTATCAGGTACAATTTGAACACGAAATCTAAGGGAGTTTCACTTCTAGCTTAAGTTTATCGTCATTAAACTTTAATATAAGCATTGCTATAATAATTAATATGAATGAAGAGTTGAATTTATGAGAGCAGAACTTATTTTTCAATTTTTTTTTTAACATTGAATAGATTTACATCCCACATTTATATTTTACCATGTGATTTACATCATTACATACTAATCAAGGAATATATTTCAAAATATGTACTTTCTCAGAAATAAAAAATAAGTTTAAAAATGTTAATTTTTTTTAATCAATATAGTGTTGCATATGATATGAAAGGGTACCCGGAACAATACTGTAAAATGACACCTGTTTCGCATCTCTAGCTAAATTAGGGAAGGTTCTGAAGCAATTACAAAACCTGTTGTCCTCTATTCTTTGTCCATTTATGAGGATTTAACAGCTGAGTAAATCAAAAACGAGAGAACATATCTCAATAAATTTTCACTTTTTTCAAATTCTATACCTATACAACATATGTGCGAAATGTGAAGAAAATCTGAGATGGTTCAAAAGGATGTTGATTTAACGCGAATGACTCATAAAAAACTTGCGCTTTATGCAAACACCTTATGAAATGAGATTAATTATGTAATACATTTTCCAAATTTAAAAAAATAATTTATCCTCCTTACAATTATCTGATTTTGTTAGTCAATAAATACAAATTAATTCTTTCAGCATAGAAACAGGTCAGAAACGACCAGTAAGATATTTACCTGTTAACGAAAAATTGTAGAGAAAAAAGTTGGTTGGTGAGGAGTGCTAACAAGTGTGGTGGAAAGCTGATTCCAATTAGCCGTGAGGAAAGCTTGCCGTGAAAAGGGTTTTTCCTCGGGAAGGGAACAACCCTCCCACCAAGTTGGCCTACCTCTCTCCTCTTTAAGTATTCAGTACGCGGTAGGATTAGACCCGGCCGATAGCATATATTATTAAAATATGGTAAGAGGGTTACGCCGCTTGCTTTTAAGCTCTTGGTCAAACAATTTCATTTCAAATTCCACTTTATATCGGTGTATATCGACCATTAGGGACGTGTTCATACGACTTCATGTAAAGAATGTTAGAATCGCATTACTGTAATGTGGATTTACTGACACGGTAAATGTATGTTTTTACCATAACAAATCTAATATACTGATACTAAATGAATTTATTAATAAGATTGTTACGTTTAAAAATCATAAACATTACTATTTAAACAATCAGGTAATGTTCAATATATAAAAAAAATACAAACATGTAATGTCAAATCCTTTTTCTAGAAGTGGTTACTGGTTATCGTTATTTAGTATGTCAATTTTGACATATATACGTGTACGAAGTATTCCTTCACCTTAATGCCAGGAACACTTCACTTTGGGTTGGCTGGTTGGGTTTGAGTGGACTGTATAATTGAAAAATGAAACATGATTGAATGAAAATAAAATACTATTCTTTAAGTTACAGGGGGTAGGGGGTGGCCGAAATGAAACATTTATGATTAGATGGGTTAATAAATTTTTGAATGACTGGGCTATGGAAAATTGTAGATATAATGAGGTAGTTGGTGATGATGTAGATGTTAGTTGTTGCATTTAGTGGACTTACTCCATTCTCTGGCTTCTCCCTCCTTACCTCTTGAATTCTCTCATTTCTTGATCTCTCTCTCTCTCTCTCCTCTCTCATCCACCTCCCAGTCTCTCTACTCACTTATTTTCATTAGCGAAGATTGTAAAGAAAAAGAGAAAAAAGAACTCTGTTGACAAAATACAAAAACAAGATGGCTCTCTCTATCAGCCGGGTTACTTCTCTTGACACCGAGAGCGCTGGAGGAGGCAAGCTTTTGTTGCTGGCCACATGGGCACTGGTAGTATTGCCTACATTATGGCAGCCCTTCCAATTCAACATTTCGGTTGCTGTAGGCTACCCGGAACAATACAAATAATATAAATATTTATAACGAACTAGCACTTGGACTGAAAGGCTTGAAGAAAAAGGAAAAGAGGGAACAGAATTAAACCGCACGCTTACTTGAAAGATACTGCTTTATTATCGCTATGATGCTTCTTATAGATATTATTGAGGTTTATTTACATGGGGAGTTAGGATTAGTGTTGTATACAGGCCTTGTCCAACCATAACTTATAAAATAATAATAATGGACCAGACGGGAAAGAAAAGAAAGCAAAGATTATAGATAATTGCGATTCCAAACGACAACAACATTAGCTTAATTGTGGGTGAGAAGTTCCGCAAATATTAGGTATTGACGGCCGAACTAAAGGAGCTGTACAACTTAGAATCTGTAATGATCCGAACTCCGAACCAGAGGTCTCTCACGTTAAAGTCTCGCTCTCCGATGCCCTCACGTAACTTCTCCTTAAGGAAAGGAATGCATTTATCGTAGAGTTCCTGCTTTTCCTATCTACTTTATTTGCCTGGTCAAGGTCGTTATATTCATATCTGACGGAGCGATCTAGAATGATTGCTGACTTCCCCTTCTTAGGGGAGATATCAGATATCTAGATATCTGCATATCTTGTGGATCCATCCGTATCGACACAGTAGACCTCGTCAAAGCAGGCAAAATCTCTTTTCTTAACTCGTACTTCACTTTACGATGTCGGCGTGTTATGAGGATGGAACTGTTAGGGCATTTTCCCAGCATGTTTGCTGGTGTTTCAGGCTCTTTGCTGCATTACGACAGAGGGACCCAACTTCTCTGTTCTGTTCACTGTCACCTGGGACTCCACGTAGGGGTGCATAATTTATATTAGATTTCAGGGCATTGGACCATTCAGAGCACCTATATATTTGTTTATCGTATATAGACTTATTTGCTCTTGGGGTTTCTTTGAAATGGCGTACTCGGCTATTGGCCCATTCCTCGAACGAATTTTCACGTAGCGACTGTCGTAGAGCTTTCACACTCCGGTGTCCCTGATCAATGTCCAATCTATCCTCGTTTAACTGTAGCACGACCACCGGGTCATAGCTTTTCCTAGAAAAGGGCTTTGTGACCCGATCAGCGAACTGAAGAGCGTTTTCCAGAGAATTGGAGGGAATACTGGCTGACAGAGACTGGGAGGAGAGGACCCCGATAGATGAGGAGCCCGAGATTGACCACAAAGTGGCAATGCTAACGGGCGCCATCACTGAAGCGGCGAGTATTATCATCCAACGCCGAAGGGCGAGAGTACGTCTGGTTCCATGGTGGACGCCGGCTCTGACGCAGTTAAAAAAAGAATACTACAGGGCCAGGCGTAGGTACCAGGAGTGCAGAAACGACGAGAGGAGGCCTGCACTTCGAGAATAATCCAAGCATAGGTATAGGGTATACCGAAACGGGGAAGTCCTGGGACGAATTTATTGTAGAGGAATCAGAAAAAATCCTTGGGGTATCCCGTACAGGGTGGCACTGGGAAAGGTTAAGCCGTTACAATTGATGGCATAGATGCTGCAATCCTCAAGAACAGTGCCCCTTATATTGAGGAAGAGTTGTTGGATATATTCAAGGAGTGTTTGGATTAGGGGTACTTTCCAAACAAGTGGAGGATTGCAGACTTGAGACTGGTCTACAAGGGAGGTGGTAAGGATAAAGAAACGCCTAAATCCTATCGGCCAATATCTCTCCTACCAGTAGCTAGTAAGGTTCTGGAGCACATCGTCCGCAGCCTTAGACCAATCCTAAGTGCTGCTATTCATCCACGGCAGTTTGGCTCGACCCGTGGCAGGGGAATCACGGATGCGCTGCTGAGAGTGCGTAGCGACGTGGTGGAGAGGGCGGAGAAATATGTCTTACTGATCATGTTTGACATATCTTCCGCCTTCGACAGCGTTTAGTTGCCCCGTGTACTCCAGCGGTTGCAAGAGCTCGACACCCCCAGTAATCTGTACTCCCTCGTAGGTAGTTACCTTAATAACAGGAGTGTCAGGATCAGGGGTAACTACTACGAGGTCGAGAGAAAAATCGAAAGAGGGTGTCCTCAGGGTTCGGTCCTAGGACCAGCTCTGTGGAAGCTGGTATTCGATGAGTTGCGGGGAGAACTAGAGGACAAGGGGTTCCTTGCCACGGCCTACGTCGACGACCTGGCAGTCATCGTGGCCAACAACAGCAGATCCAGACTAAAGACAGAAGCGGAGAGGTGTGCCAGTCTCATAGGAGAGTGGTGCGTGAGGAGGAAGTTGAGTATGGCAGCAGCCAAGACTCAGGCCATACTCATAAGAGGCTCGACGTACAGGGCTCATCCTATCACCCTGGATATCCAAGGAGAGAGGGTTAGACCGGCTGAGGAGGTGACATATCTTGGTGTGAGGATAAGAAGAAGATTCGATTCCACTTCTCACCTGGTGTATCTAAAGGACAGGGTGACACTGTCACTCAATGGATCAAGTAGGATAAGGGGTGCATTTTGGGGCCTCAGGTACCCTGCAACGATGGCCATATATAAAGGTGTAATCTTGGGTATTCTGAGGTATGCATCCCTTCCCTGGAGCCGAAACCTCACGCAGGCACAGAAGAGAAGACTGGCCACCATACAGAGATTGGCTCTGCTGAGGGTCACGAAGACATACAGAACGGTGTCACATGAGGCGGTGCAGGTGCTGGCCGGAGCGATGCCCCTTAAATATGATGTAAAGAGGTAGGGACTAGAAGCGCTACCGGATGAGCTCCGAGAGAGGATCGGCGAGACTCCAAACTTATGGAAGAAAATACTGCGGGAGGACTCAATACAGAAGTGGAGTGGACGGTGGGTAGCAAACCAGAAGGGCGCTGCTTTGAGAAAATTCTTCCCTACCATCCTTTCTACACTGAAGGCTAAATGGGTCATCCCAGACTATTGGGTCTGTAGAGCTTTGGAAAGAACGTCGACCCCCGGTGCCCCACGTGCGGAGTTCCTGAAACAGCAGAACACGTAATAGTGGATTGCTCCGCCATGGAAGGACACCGAGCCAGTCTGTTGAGATTTTCGCCCTCGCCGAGTCGGACTTTCCCTCGTTGATGGAAGAAGAGATTTATCCCTTCTTCAGGGAGTTCATTTACGGATGGAAGGAGGTGGTGGGCCCAACTCATTTCACAATGCCACCGGAAGAAGAGGAAGCTGAACCATACAGAGACCAGCAGGGTTGGACCAGCCTGGTGACTGCAGGAGGCACCCAGACGGATGCGTACCAGAAGGGCCTACCGAACGGATGCAGTGGGCAAGGTTCAGCTCCATCAGTAAGGCGCTAAACCTAGTGCTGGGCTGCACCACAGTAAAAAAAAATTGATAAAAGAATAAAAAAAAGAAAAAAAAGAATGGGTGATCTCTGGGAGCACTGGCATGCGCATTCCCAGCGCGCACTACCCCACTGCTCCCGCACCCCGTATGGCAGAAATGGCATGGGAGGGGGATAAACAAAAATAATATAAAAAACTGTAGCTCTCCTGAGAATGTGCATCCTAAATACTTTATAGTGCATTGTTTCATGGTTTGGATGCTATTTCCGTTCTCAAGGGAAAGCTCTCCTTTATTTATCACAATGGCCACACTCTTTTGAGGATTCAATGTCATCCCGATTTCCTTGAACGTCCTCTGTAACGTACGCTGTCAATGACTCTTTCCACAGCAACCTTGTCGCATGCTGAAACCCTCTGGTCATCCGCGAACCTTGTAAGGACCAAATAACCTTGATCACTATTGAGCTTATATCCATATTTACTTACAAAGTTTTGCTCACCCAGGTCGCGGTATAGATGGTCTATGGCCAGATTGAGTAGCGAAGACGACAAGGGGCCGCATTGAGGTACTTCACGTTTTACTCTGATTTGGCTTGTTGAGTGGGCACCTACATTTATTTTGATGTTATTTGTAGTAAGGAGAGCCAAAATGACATTTTTAAGATTTGGTGACACACCCCTCGCCTCCAGTGAGCTCACAATATGAAGGCCAACTTGTCAAAAGCACCAACAACTTTAAAAAATACCACTCAGCAATTACTTTTCTTACTTTTTGTATTCTTCAAAATCACGTCGATAATTCTGGCTATAGAAGATAATAATAATAATTATATAAGTATGTCGGAAGGAATGTATCCCTAATATGGCTTCATTAGGGTTCCCTTTTCCCAGAAACAGAAGGATTTATTTTCACCATACAGCACAGCACCATGTGATAACTACCAGGACCTACAGACGCCGTCTATGTGGAGAAGATGCTTGCTGGGAAAGAATATCTACTAAGCCAAACAATATGGCTAAAATCGTTCATCAAGAATAGACTAAAAATTGAAGCTTCTGAATTTTTTTTTTTTTTTTTTTCCGAACCCTCTAAAACAGAAATAAAATGTGAATTAGTAAGTGCATTACTGTGTAAAAAAGAAAAGTAATTCGTGTTGTGTCTTACCTTTTACTACGTTTGGTATTTTAAGGCTACCTGTTAAATTTAATTTTACATATGAGCTATCCATTCAAGGAGCTATTTTGAGTCCGGAGGTGAGGGGCCTCCTCGTGTTGAAGCTTCTGAATGGCATCGGGCCCTTATACAAGTACATCCCACAAGGGATGATTGATATACGGGGTGGGGAGCTCTATTGGGACACGACCATCATTACCGATCACACTATTCTTCATAATGATCCCGATATTTTGCTAATCTGAAAGCCAGAAAACGAGCAAGAATTATAGAAATAGGCGTACCAACGGATGGCAACTTTCGCAAAAGTATATAAGCTTGAGAAAGTCAGGGTGCTACCGATCATTATGTCAACCAATGGTCTGATCCCAGAGACCACACTGGAGACTATTAAGGACTGGGTCTTTCGTTAAATATTCTGGAACTAATGCAGAAAGCTGTTGCTCAGAACTTCGAGCATAATGAGAAAGTTCAATTATATTAAAGATTACTTTTTTCTACTCTCACCCTTGACCTTGGTCCGGGTAGGTGCTTCTTTCGGTAAAAACCGAGAATAAGGAAAATTCCTTAATAATAATAATACATTTGTACGGCTACAACCCATGGAAGGCCAGGAATGCTTTGCTTTGTAAGGAAGTGTTGTTACTAGACCAACGGTTGTGAAAGGAGGTGATTTGGTCAAAATCACGCACGACCGCCAGTTTTTCCCCTGTGAAGGGTACCTACTTTACTAGGCTGAGTAGACCACGGAGGGCTCCGAAACCCACAAAATTGACTCACGGCTACAGTAACAGATGAAATAAATATCTTAATTATAATAATGCAATTATTGTATAAATTTAAAGCTATAAAAAAAGTTCCCATAAATAGAATAAGAAAAATTAGAATAAATAAATTAATATAATTGTACATAAAGTTAGAATAAATAAAAATATATAAGGAATAAAATATTTTATAAAAAATATATTATTCCTAACTGCTACTTTCATTTATGGATTACTACTGATTTTGTTAAAAATAAAAATATATTGTGTGTAAAATAAAATTAGTCCAAAAATTAAAACTTTTTATTTTTTTTTGGATGAAGAGAGCGCCCAACTCCTATATAATCCCTCTGGATCCAACAATGAAAATAACGCTGTTGGAATTTGTCTGGAACACCCATCTACATTCCTCAGCTCATTCGGAATAAAGTATGGCCATGCTCTACATTCCTAGCGTTTTTGGTGACAGCAAAAAGGACAAATAATTTCTATCAGTTTGAAATCACTTGTAAAGGGAGGGGCGTTGTACCTGAAAGCGGTGATGGGCAGTAGCGGGTAAATAGAACCAGAGGGGAGTTGGGAGGTGAAGTAAGAGCTACGCTTGCTGCAGCCAATAAAGAAAAACTAATTAAGTAAGCAAGGATGGGAGCCTTTGTTACTGCATTGCGCCCGTTTCACCACCGCTACCTCATTCCTCTTTATGTATTTTTCACACACTCTTTCCACACCTCGGAAATTATTCCTTAACACGAAGACTATATCTGTATCACGTAATTCTTCGTAATTTTCACTATAAACAATAGCAAACAATTGATATTTTTTTTAAGCATATAAAACAAAATATACAGTTAAGTGTAGAATTTCTACGATATTATTATTAGTGGGAATACAAAGAAAGATTTTAGAATCTGATGCTTACGACTTCAAAATGAAACCATGTGCAATATGGGTTAAAGAGAGGAAACGTTTTTAATTTCTCTTTTTCAAAAAAATCAGCAGCTTGTTTAGTCAAGAGAGGACTAATCACAATCTAAAATACCATTAAAATTTCTATTGCTTGATACTGAATCTATTTATTTTTGAAAGCTATAACATTTTAAAAAATAAAGCTCTACGAAAATACTAAATAAATAATAATAAAACGCATAAGGAACTCAAGGTTGAATCCTGATATCACAAATTACTGGGGACACACACATCTACTCAAAGACTCCTATCTAAACCAAAATCCACTAAATCAGTCTTGACGCTCTCCATCGGTCTACCACCCAGTGAATCAGTGCTAATTAACATTTTAGGAATCCGTTCGTCTTAGTCCTACAAACCTTACTCGCCTATCTTATTCACCGCAATCTTATTCACCTGAATTATATTTACCGAGTGCAGTTCACGTAATTCATGGGAGTTAAGGTGTCATCTTATTAATCCCACAACTGCAACGGCGCTGGTTCCAATCTGGCCACAGGTATTGATTTTTATTTCTTGGCGACTCCACAATATGAAAAGTCGACCTATCCACTCTGGTTAGAAAAGGTTTGTTACCAGTAGATGTCAGAAATGACCAGATATTGGATAAAAATTCGTTGTTGGGAAGTCTACGAAATGCCCCAGTCAAAGATTCCAGTTCCGAAGAAGTCTGCCTCCAGCAGCTCAAAATGAACTACAAGGAGAAGAAGCAGCAATACAGGTAGCCTATCTAATGACTATTATTTAGACATATCCATCCCGATAAATGACGTTAAAACGGCTTTCGCAACATTACAGCCCACAGACCTCCGACGGCACAAAAACAGACCACACTCCTATATAACGGTGCCTTCCGGTGTCACTATGAAAGATCTCCAAACAACAAAGGTTCGACATGACAACCGCTGTCTTTTTGTGGTTGCCAAATATATATACAACGGAAAGACACTGTCCCTCCCCAATGCTATAAATGCTAACACTATGGACATACTAAAAATTATTGCTATCATAATAAGATGCGTTCGCTACAGTGGCTCTCATCATATCTCCCAATGTTCGCGGGAAGGTGAACCAAAATGCACTAACGGCAACGGTGATCATGTTGCATCGTTTAGGGGATCCACTTACATTACACCTAGAAAGAGAAAGATAAAAGAAAAAGGTGGCAGCATCAGCTAAATTAGAGCATAAAGTAAGGGCGTGAACAACATTCGCATCGCTCTATGACCGCGATCAGCGCACCCAAAACAAGCACAATCGTCTACTAGCTACGCCCAATACCTTCCCTTACCTTCCGATGGACAGCTTCCATCACCTATGGGTTTACCCCACCATCTATAGGAAGCCAACCGTACAGCAGCTTGTGTTAGTGCTGGTGGGGCAGATGAGTTCTCTCATCAATCTTTACTTCAATGATGACAGAGCTACGACATTCCGGGAACTGAGGGGACAGGATCCTGCAAAATGAACGCCTTCAATCTCCTAAACTTCAACTGTTGTTGCCTGACCACGAAGATGGAAGAATTGGAAATTCTGCTGGCTTTGACCCCGACTTGACCCGAGACACTAATTACGTGGTCGTTGAGTCCTTAGCAACTCAAAGCAATCTTAAGACGAGTTCACAGCAACAGAGCCCCTGGCCATGAAGGTATCTAAACGGTACTCCTAAAACAGCTGCCACGTAAAGGAATTGTTCACCTAACGAACTTGTACAACTCGTGCTTGAGGCTGAGATATTATCCCGGAACATGGAAACACGCCATCTTGTTCTTACTCCCCAAGCCGAATAAATCTGGGAATGAGGCGGATCACTACAGCCCCCTCAGCCTGCTCCCTCGCCTCACTAAGGTTTACGAAAAAATAATACTGAATTACCTTCAGGAGTTGTGTGATGAAAATTCCGTGATTCCTTATGAGCGAACTGGTTTCCAAGCTCACATGAGCAGTAAACACCATCTCGTGAAATTACAGAGAGAAGTAAACCAAAACTTTAACAGGAATACGTCAACAGCTCTGATATCCATTGACTGTGCAAAGGCCTTCGATTATGTCTCTCACGGTATCTTATGCCGTAAGCTTATAGATTATGAATGCCCAGAGCACTCCTATATGGTGCTCCTATGTTCATCCACCTCAATGATGGTACACAGCGCCACCTTAAAAATTTCCAAAATTCCTTACTGCTGATGATTGCACGGACTACAGTATGGAAGAAACAGAAACCGCCGACTCTTCACAAATTATTGGATGTCCCAACGGTCCCAAACTTAAGCAGGAGGAGGCATATTAAATTTCTGGACTCGATGAAATATCAGCCCTATCCTCTATTCCAGACGTTGCAACCAGCGCACCCATCAGTGCGGAGGCAGCAGGCAACATTATAGCCACTTGAATAATCTGTAAATAGTCATAGATTTAGATCTAGTTTATAAGATCATAAATTCCTACTAGGGTTATACCTCAATACCATTAAATATCACACATATTAACTCAAAACTGTCAAATAAAATCAATACTCATTCACTACATCCATGTTTTAAAATGTAAAAACGTTTCAGATAAAAATAAAATTCCACTTACACAGACTGTTAAACACAAATCTTTTTTTTAAATAGGAGCTTAATATAATAATATACCACTGCTCCAAATAAAACTCATTCCTTTTATTAATTTTTCTTACTGTATACAGTTCAATGAACTTTTATTATTAGAGCATTGAAAGTGGCGGTATAGTACACCCTGCGTATAAAACCTTCATCTATTTATAGATCTTGCTTAGGGAAAATTCTGGTGCCAGGTCCTAGTTATAGACTTCCAAGTCTTCTTTCCTTTCATCTTCTCCTTCTCGTCTCTTATGCTCTTGTCACCAATCCTCCATCAATTGTTTTATATCTCTTCGAAGGTGATGCAGGTCGTTCTAATATGCTTAGCATTCTAGTGTACAACACTTGGAATATAGTGGTGAAGGAATTCATAGGTGTTAAAATGAGTGAGTAACATTGTTGGGGTGATAATGAACGCTTCATTAAAAACTTCCTGAACCTGTGGGTAGCGTTCCGTGGAAGTGGGATCACTTATGTTTAGCAGGAGGTCCGTGGAGGGTCTAATCTCTTAAAAATTCCGGATTCACTAAGTTTTATTGTTATTATTAGAAGGTGCAATTAATTCCATATATGTTAAGCATAGTTAAGTAAAATATAAAATTCAACTTCTTTTTCATACAAATCGTAATTTCAATTATTAAAACAGGTATTAAATTAAAGGATTCGATAGTTTTTGAAGAAAATCCACGGTTAAAAAAAAAGAAAAATTATAATAATAAAGAAGGCTTTAAAGAAACTTAAAAGGTTCGATACCGATACTAGCATTCATTATCTACAAATATCTGTCCAGTGACGCCCCTTCAAACCCAAATGCACTAAATCAGTCTTAACGCAATCCTCAACTACTTTTCAGTCTGCCCTTATGTTCAATGTTTATTAACATTTCAGATATTTGTTCGATACTAAGTCCCACAGCCTTACACGCTTATCTTATTCGCCGCTATGCTGTAACTTGAATTATATTTACCCTCAAAATTAAGCATTGTGTAGCCTTTTATATTCTCCCGTTAGGTCGTCCAATATTCAATGTATACTTTGTTTTCAAAAACCTTAAGGTAATGTTCTTGCTTTAATGTTTCGTGTACCATCACTAAAGAACAATTGAAAAACGAAAAATAGTTTAATCAAACCATGGTCTAGAGATCGCAGGCCTTTAGATATTAAATTTCTCATCTCCCTATTAATATGTTTCAATTAGTCAGGCGTGTTCAATAGCTGTCATTTTCAGGATCGCGGGCGGGCTGCTCACAGAAGATGCGGAGAGAGCATAATCTAATTAGCTGTGACACCCTCCCTTACACCATGGGATTGGTCCAACAGATACAAACATTCCCTTACTACTCCAAGAGAAGGGAAGATTAATAGTTTGGGCTCAACTATTCATAAAGAAGGAATGCTGCAAGTTTGATCATTGTCCAACCTTTAAACAATATAACATCTTTTAAACATCCTATCATCCAATGTAGCTTAAATCTTAACTCCAGCACTTTAAATCTCAACTCCTAAATCCTTTAAATATCAAAAGCTACTTACTTGAATGCTTTAAAATATGTTTTCCATCCTTATTCGATTAAATTATTCCCTTACAATCTTTGTTAAGCGCAAAACAAAAACCATTCAATTACCTATGAAGGAGTTGGTACTTCCTCATTATCAGTGCAGTAAATGAAAAAAATCTGAAATGAAAAATTGTAAATTTTCACTTGCATAATATCTTTTAGATATCATTGAACAAATTTAGTTTCGTGTCTGTATGAGTAAATTTGGTTTTATATTTAGAGTGTAACGTAACTAGAAAAAACCTAATTGATGAGGAAATAAAAGAGAAGTTGAAGGAATGCTTAGTTAGTGCACGGAAAATGCTTAGTATTTTTCAATTTCGAAACTGCTAAGATCGCACCACCAAAAGCTTAAAAATTAGAATTTACAAATAGTTATCCTTTTCACTTTCTTTTATGAATGCGAGACATGGAGGAAAGTCCACTCTTTTACACTAAGGGATGAACAGCGCTGTAAGGTTTTTGAAAATAATGTATTACCTAAAATATTCCTACCGAAAACGGAAAAAGGCTTTACGGGAGAATTTAGAAGTCTACACAACGCTGAACTAAGGAAACTGTACCCGGTAAATATAAGCGGCGGTTAAGATAAGATAGGTCTTGGTAACGAGCAGATGCCTAAAATGTTAATAAACATTGAACCGACGGGTAGACAAAACGCAGATGGGAGGATTGCTAAAACTGATTTAGTAGTTTTGGGTTTGGAGGGGCGTCAGTGGAAAGATGTATGTAGAAAACGATTGATAGCATCGGTATTGAACCTTCGGGTTGGGGAGTGATTTATAGAACTGGTAATCCGATTTGCATGAAATTTATTCAGAATTGTGCAGGTTGGTAACTAGTTGGTTCGATATTTATTCTATCAGATTTCAACTTCCATAAGCGAAAGTGGAGGACCTGCATTCTACAAATATTTTATGAAGGGAAGTCTTAGATTATTGTGAAAATTGCCCAGACTTAAATTTATCAAATTTTAATCACTACTATCTTTTACCTTTTTTTTTATTATTCTTTTATTTTTTCTCAAGTCCTCCATTGAGCACCTAAGCAGACACAGAGTGAGAGGGACTAGATGAGATGTAAATATGCATTTCTCGGGACTGCCACGGAATAAAGTTTGATTTAGTTGATCGAACTCACAATCTTTGGAACAAATCATTTGGATTCTCAGCTAGCAGGTCCTAATTTCACTTTAAAACACACAAAATCATTTTTATTGACACGCGTGTTCCAAAGACTCCCAAAGATATAATTCTCAGATGGCAAAACAAATGTTTTAATAATAAAATTTATTATTGAATATTGTAGGAAGTTGAAAATGTTATACTGACCTATGCACTTTTTTAAAAACTGATTGATATTTCCTAGGACAGGAATCCATTATTATTATTATTATTATTAATATAACCATAAGCAATTAACGCCTTGCCTTGACAATGTATATACTGGATTAGCAACACAAAAGGGTAATCCCATTAAAGATCAAAGGCGTCACTGAGAGAGGTCTATTATAGCCTCCCCTTTGTCAGACGGTGAAGTACTCTCGGTCAAAAGCTATATGATCCTTCCAACTAAGAGGTTTGGCTTGTCGGGTGTAGTGGATCCTAGTTCATCAATTACTGATCGGGTAAACCTGACACGGGAGGTACCCATTCTTCATAATGAAGACAATAGTCGAGCTTCGTTACCGCTCAGCTACCGGCGGAGAACTCAAGGAACTTGACGTAACTTGGATTAAACCTTGCCTTTTAGATCCCTCATGGTAACTAATTTTAATTTGTTGCTTCTTATAATCATTACTCCTAGATTTTGAGATCTATGATTTATTATGTTCCTACTTTTCAAATATATGTTAAAATATTTTTTAAAAAACAAAGAATTTCGTTTTAAAACGATATAAGTTTCTTCGAACTCACAGATTGACATTAAATTAGAAACTGCATTGATTTTGCAGTCAGTATCATTGACCTAATGATGATAATGGCTTATCGTACCCAAAGATTTGATGTCGATAACACCAATCCCTTGCTGCCCACATCCCATGACGCCCGTTCAAACCCACTATTTTAGCATTTTAGGGATTAGGTCGTTACTAAGCTCTACAACTTTACTCGTTCATCTTATTCGCCACAGTGCTATAACCTGAAAAATATTTATCGGGTACAGTTCCCTTAATTTGGTGCCCTCTATAGCTGTGGAAGTCGAGACAAGTTGTAGGTCTTCGCAATCTTTGAACAGCAATAGGAAAAAACTTTTTTTTTCTTCTTACCTCCTTCATTAAATAGATAAATAACATTATTAATGTATATCTAAATATATACATACGTAATTGTGGCCCTTCCTTTGTCACATGGCATTATAAGGGGTTGGGCTGGGTCAGCTAAGGGGGTTACAATATTGGACCAAGAGCCGCTGGGCGGGGGTACAAAGAATAGGGAGGGCCGCTCCACTGGCCAATAAAAGGGGAGAGGGTTTAAGATGATTTCAGGCTGCGCACCTTGAATTCAGCATTGCGTACCCTATATTCCATCTCACCTAAACAATTACTAATAATGAGTAGAGGAATCTTTGAAAAAAAAAATACAAACAATTAGTTAAAACATTAAAAAAGCGACTCGAATTGGAAATATATAGTTAGATTCTGGTTCTTAGAAATAATAATAGTATGAAGGAAAGTATGATTTTTAAGGATTGCTTTTATAGGAATGTCAAATGATATTTGGACGAAAATATGTTTTCTCCTATTTATTCATATCCATACTTTGATGTATATAAACACATAAAGATTGAAAATAGTTAAAATTGATCTCAAACGTGTAGACAATGTATGTATTTAAATAAAAATCCTAGCTCTAGTTTTAAACAATAAATAATTATTGTTGATAGCCCAATAATCTTTGTGTTGTTTTGTACTCGTATTAACAATATTAAAGAAGATGAGATTTCAGAATTAGAGGCTGGAAATGAGAAGAAAGCCACCGCAACGGCTTTTATCAAAACAATAGCTTTAGGGATATCGCTCCATTTAAGCCTGTCATCAGAGCCCGGAGGAGGGGAGGGGGAAATGACACAGCGTTATCTCTCCGATGACTGCCTCCCCTCGGCTAATTTACTCCTAATGAGACGGAGCTTCAAAATATTCAAGAATACCTAGTAGCTTTAGAAAAAAAAAAATACTGTGAGGATAATAGAAGTGCCGAATCTTTTATCCTTATCCTATTGATTTTACATAGGTCAAAATATACGAGAAGAGCTGAGGCAATGAAATGAAATAAGTGAAACGAGTATGAAAGGAAAATCAATACCTAACCGTACCTACTCAGGATCTTACTTCCACTATAGAGGTCACGGTTGAGGAAGGAACAACATATTTCATTAAATATCAGAAAGATAAGTGACAACCAGGCTATTGTTTTCAGTAGATTTAGAGAAGATTGTTGTTTAATGGACTTACAAACTAGATGTGAGGATTTTAAAAATTATTGGAAGATGCCTTGATTAATCCGTAATAATAAGTTTAGTGTAGTTTATAAAGGGATTTGATAATTATTATATCTCTCGATAAAACTTTTAAGAATATTTGAACTAAATGATTATAATTATAGCATGCGTTAGAAGGAAGATTACGTGTATGTTTTGTGGAATTCTTATTTAATGTCGTTAAAGGTTTTACGTGAAATAAGTGTATTAATTGTTATATCAGATTCAGCGAAAGAGTTATAGGATAACTGAATAATAGAGATTTATAAAATATGTAAAGAACAAAGATTAGGTCGTGCATTAGATAAATTTAAAAAAAGGACAAATATAAAAGCCAAACTATAGTATAGTTAAAACTATAGTATAGTTAAAACTAACTAAAATAACTATATATAGTATGATAACAGATACAAAAAACTGCTTATTATTATTTATAGCTTAGGTTTTGCAGTGCTATGTTTCTGGTTACTGCCGTTCTAAGGCGGATGGGGTTTCGGAAACAGCATTTATTATTTATTTGCGTATTGCTATTTCTTTTATATACCTCTATCGATTCCTAATGGAAACCGACCAAAAATTCTTAGAAATGTATTACCTATATATAGTTAAACCAAGAACTAGATACCATATAATTGAGAATACAGGGGACGACCATACTTATTCTATGGATTCTAATTTCTCATTAGTTATCCATTTAAAATTACAACTTAGGACCTTTAATTATCTTGTGTGTGAAGCATCGGCTTTCTAGGTTCAGGTATGCTCCGGCAGTTCCTCCTCATCGGTCTAGCTTGATAGTCCACTCTGCTCCCCTCGACTGGACTTTTTCGGCTACCATTTCTAGAATGCCTCCACTATGCTCGAAATGTCAATCTCCTCTCTACTTTCTTTCCAGCCATCTCATTGGCTGGTCCTATTTTGGAGTGTAGACCAGAATTTCAGTATGGAAAAATTTCATTTTGTATGGATTAGCGTTAAAAGCACCGACAGTAATTCGAATACCGTCTAATCTAGAGTTAGAAGAGGACAAGTATATAAATATAAACGATTAAGAAAGACAATATACCAAATTAGTGGGGATACAGAGGTATGTAAATTATATAATAGAAAAACTATTAATAATACATAATAAAATCGTACATAACATTATATAATAGGTATATCATTATATAATAGTTAATAACATATTACATAATATTACTATTTGAGTTTAATTTGACCGTACCCTGACCAAATTCCTTTTATTGTTCTTTTTTTTTTGTATTATACACCAAATTTCTTGTATCCTTGTACTTTATATCTATAACTGGAAAAGGAATTGAAAATTAATTCTGTTGTAGATGATTTCATTTTGAAATAACTCCTTTTCACCGCCGATTCCTATATTTGATGAAAATACCGTTCCTCGATAATCTGTGTACTAAGAGAAAATACTCCTATAATGGAAAGAATTCTGTTTTCAGGACTGCACTTAAAAGGACGTGTTGGTTTAAGAGGTAGGGTTGGGGGTTTTTCCATCGGAGAGATATCCTCGGGAGTGTGGTCATGCTTTAGAGGGTAAGCCGACCTCTGAGGGTACTTCAGCTTTTATAAAAGTGGCGAGACCGCTAACGGACTTACTGTAAAGCCCTTCGAGGTCTTTTACCTTCCTGCTTTAAAAAATATCAAAGGTTTACCATCATATAAACAAATTCGTAAATATTTACATTAAAACAACTTCTCGTTAAACAAAAGAGTTCTTGGTAGAAGAATTTTTTTCTTAAATTTTAGTAAACCACTTCTTGATAACAACAGATGTATGAAGTGTGCCTTCAACTTAAGGCCAGATGTTACTTCATTTTTGACTGGTTGGTTGGGTCTGGTATTGGTATATATAAATTAATTTAAATGAGAAATACATCATTACAGACGATGCAGAGGTGACCGAAAGAGAACATTTATGGTTAACTGAGTTAGAATTTTGATTATAAATCTATGTATCTATATATTATGATCTATCCATTATGGATCTAAACTGTAGCTATATATTGATGATGATGGATGGTGATGGTTTGAATTATATAGAAAGAAGTCGACTTACTCCATGCTTCCTTTTTCATCTTTACATCCCCCTATTTCCCCTCTCCTCGATTGCCAGGAGCAAACTTCAGAAACGTCTACTAACTCATTTTCACGGAAGAAAAACAAAGAAAATAATGGCTCCCACATGCCTCTAGTGTCTTTTTCTCCCCACAGTGCCTACATTAACAGCAGATAAAGCATCCTTAAAGGTTTAGCGATCGTTTTGATAACTGATTCTTTCAGAGGTATCGGAGGAAAAAGTGGTGCTAAACCTGACTTATACAGATGGTATAAAAAGGGCATTTTGAGTGGAGAATAAAAGGAGAGATAAAAATCTAACCCAAAGCTTTCCTGTTGACTGCCTATTAAGGTTTTATTTTGTCTGTTGATTGAACTGTAAATTTGGAATATTTATCCATGAGCTCATGCAGCTTAATTTTAAAACGAATGCGAGGAAATCATTAATATCTCTCTATTATTATGATAACATTATTACTTTTTATAAAAATTGCAAAAAGTATTTTAATTTTTGTTTTTTAAAAATCAACTTCAACGAAGATTTATTTGTAGTTCAGTAGTTTTCATTAATTTCTTATTGTTTATATATTTAATGTAAACGAGCATCAAGAGTTTCAAAAAGGCTGACCAATATTGTACGAAATAATATATTCCTTTAAAACAACATGGTTTTATAGTAGTGCCTTAATTATAATTTGTACTAAAGTGAATCCAGTTCTGAGTATATAGCTTTTTCCTAGTGACATGATTGTTGCTTATACACCTTATACACCCACCAAAACTATCTTCTCTTTAACGCTTGCATAGTCTCATGTGGTGATTTGTGATTTGTCTTACCCCGATGATACGTTTAGGTGACTTCTCGTTGTTGTTCTTCTTCCAGAAGGGTTTCCACCATCAGTTTGCAACGGATGAATGTCCTGTCCATTCCAATCTGTTCATCACGCTATAGCCCCTTGATCTTCTCCCATACGGTTTCGTTGCCAACATACAGGTGATGCTTTTCTCCAGGCTTCGAAGCATTCTTCAACATTCTACAGATCTGGTCATTCTTCACGCCTGGTTGCGACTAGATCATCGTTATTTTACTTCTTCTGTACTCACTATGTTTAATTTTGGTCATTCCGATGGTTTTCGTCTACCAAATAATTTGTCTCTTCTTGTCATTAATTATTTCATCTATTTCCTCTATGTCCCCTGGTCTATCTTTAGCCAAAGTCTCGTTATTCGAAGATTCTTTCCTACTATTTTCTTCCGGTTCATCTAGTCGTCCATTCCCTCATTACACCGGACGGTTTCCTATATTCTTGTTCCACGGCGTTCGTGGTTATGGCTCGAGACAACCAATCGGCCACCACATTTTCTTTGCCCGGTTTATATATTACCTCCATGTTCCTGTATTCTATCACTACTCTGTACTTTTCAGTAGTTTCACCTGCCGCACTCTTCTTTTTAACCGCCCATAATGGACTATTGTATGGAGATGTTCTATCAATAATTATTCCGTGTCGTTTTAAACTTTCGAGTTCCTCCCGGATGTGGTGACGTCGTGCCTGTGGGTATCTACTTTCCTTTACATATGTCACCCTGTCCTGCTTCTGTTGGATCTCATGGAGAGTTTTCTCGGTGGCCCCGAGGATATCCCCTTCTTTAAAAAAAATATCCTGGTATTCCCTTTTGAGTCGCTGTCTCCAGACCTCAGCTTGATTGATTGCACCAATCCGTGCACCCTCGTTCCTCTGTTGTTGACGACATTTGTAGGTTTTACCTCCTATCTTAATCATCCATTTTCTCTTGCTATTCTTAATCCAAGTACCCACCTTCCCTAGCAGGTCACACCCCACAATTACTTTATATTCCCTCGGCATGGTCTTTACAATATGCACTTTCAAGATGCCCTTACTAAATCCCCAATCGTTCAAATCTATTTCTGCCTCCCTCTCTACCTCACAAGAGCCACCCAGGGTGATTAACCTACACTGACATAACCTACACAGTCTCTCGAGACATGATAGTACTGGAACTCCCGGTGTCTACCAGACACCTCACTCCTGCAATCTCTGTTATGGGCAAACAGCCGTGTTCTCCTCTCATATGGGTGATCTCCAACGTGCGGTAGCCCCTCTGTGGGTACGCTCCTCAGAATTCTACTTGTGTTCTACCTGCTT
Source organism: Halyomorpha halys (assembly GCF_000696795.3). Taxonomy (NCBI): domain Eukaryota; kingdom Metazoa; phylum Arthropoda; class Insecta; order Hemiptera; family Pentatomidae; genus Halyomorpha; species Halyomorpha halys. Next base: position 2,069,490 of record NW_027114806.1, read on the forward strand.
CTCCTTTTCTTTCCAAGTCCTCCTCTTGCCTTGCTGGCTTCCTATCGCTCATAGTCCTCTGCTTCAGTTTCTGTTCCTGAGGTCTCGGAAATTTCCGTGGCTTCACTCATGGATCCGTTCGCCCTTCTCCGTAATCTCTGTGCATTGACCTCCATCGGTTCAGGCACATTTTGCTCCCTCCGCCGATACATATAGGGATACAATATGTTCCTCTGTTCCACATTCAAAACATCGGATGCGGGGACATTGAGCTACCAGGTGTCCAGTTTTACCACACCCATGGCACTTGCGGTCCTCCCGCCGACCATTGTTTCTGGGTTTAACTTGGCTCCTTCTATTTTCTGTGTTACTATTTTTCTCTCCTCTACCATCTCTTTGTTCTCTTTTTCTCCAAGGGTTTGGCCGATGATATTCCATTCCACACTGGTTCCTCTACTTCCATTTGGAACTCCACCTCTCTAGCGCTTGTATCAATGAGATCTTGAGCACATTCCACAAACGAGCGGTCTCTCGGCATTCCCTCTTTCTTCCCCAGTTCTTTTGCCAACTGAATCTTCAGTACCATGGATAGGAATTGCATTCGACCGTGTACTTGGATTGTCTCCATCATCTCGCTGAGTTTATCTTGAATTCTGTTATAGCGTGCCAGGAGTTCTGCGGCAACCGCACCGGCAAACTGCGAAAACCAAGAGGGCAGTATGCCCATTAGACTGTCTCGGTTTTTTCATTTCTCTGATCATCATGAATGTTTCCTCCTCTGGGGTCCATTGTCCTCCTCCGAATGCCTTCTTTAATCTTTCTTTGATGACCTTCCAGGAGGTCTCTTCTTCTGCCTGAATCTGATTTAGGATACTTCTTTTTTCACGGCAGACTACCGCTGCTTTCAGTGCTTTTGCATCCTTGCTGTCTAGTAGATCCTCCGTCATCTTCGCTTCTATTCGCCCCATCAGGCGATCGCCACCTTTTAATAAATCCGGTCTCTCCGGTGAATTTTTCTAGGTCCGACAGCCTTTCTCAGGTCCTGGGCAGTTGCCGTACGGACCTTAATCTATTCTAGCGTCGTGGCATAAAATTGCGTTAAAGAGACTTCTGGTAATGGTCGAATCTCCTGCGGAGATGGGTTGCCAGCTGCTAAAGTTTGGTTGACTGTTGCTTGAGGTTGGTTTTTTTGGTTCATATTCTCCAGGTTCAGAATTGCTCTTCTCACTATTCCGTTACTGGTCATAATTCAAAGAGAACAATGAAAAAACAATTTTTTCTTTTAGACTGAATATTACTCCGGTATCTACAGTTCCCGGGTTTCGGTACCAGTTAAGTATCGGCGAAAGCAAAATGTCAAAAAAGAGAAGAAGGAATAATATGTAACACGTTTCAACTGCTGTAATATACTGGCTTTATTGGGTTCGGTACATATCTTTATATACAATCGATCAGCTGATCTCCTCAGTCAGCTTACATCGAAGTGACAGCTGGCTAAGGCTGTAACTTAACCTACACTCACCTACGGCGGAGAAAGCTGGACTACGCTGTCCAGCCACTCTAGTCGCATAACGGCAGTGGAAATGAGGTTCCTTCGCAGATCTGTTGGGAGAACTAGAAGAGATCGCATTAGAAATGAAAGCATTAGAGAGCAACTGGAAGTTACAGAACTTAAAACCACTCTAAAAAAGCGCAACTCCAGTGATTTGGACATGTCTTCCGCATAAACGAGGACAACCTATAAAGATATTAGAGGCTCTACCCACTGAAAGGAGACCACGTAGACGCCCCAAAATTACAAACCAAGAATATATCTAAAGTAAAAGAAGCAAATCCCTCAATGAGATGAAGCGGCTAAGATAGGGACCGGGAAGAGTTGTGCTGGATTGAGGCTCCTCGGCGCTAGCTAATGGCATAAGAGGAAGATAAAGGAGAAGAAGGATTTAGACCCTTTTGAATCTCAACCTTAACTATGAATGTAGAATCAGATTAAATTTAGTACGTTTTGTGGGTACCGTATCAGCTTAAAGAGGACCTTAAATGGTGTAGGAAATTTAGATAATGGAGTTAAGCCCTTCTATCACCAGCTCCATCAAATTTTATTCTTCAGTTAGCTTTTTATGGTTAGTTTGCTTCAGTTACTTGTTGTGAGCAACCAGGGTGATGATAAGAATAATGAAATGTGAGGAACATTTAATATAATACTAATTTTCAGTTAAGTCATTCAAAAATAAATAAAATGAAAATAATGAAAAGTGAAGCTATTTATATGAAAAATTCGATAGAAACTCAGCTGTCTAAGTACTGAACTAATTTGAATTCTTGTCGTCCGTGTTAGTTTATTTCAATAGTTGAGGAGGAGGCAGTGGACACGAATTCAACTTGCCAACTAGGGGCTAAGTTAACTGCTACTGTTACAGAAGCAACTTTTCAACTGTTGGCTCAGGGGGAAAAAAGGGAACAGAAAAAAAGAGGTTAAATGCGGGAAGGGGTTGTCTCCTCGGAAAAGCCTATTTCCTTTCTCTTTTCCTCCCCGAGTCAAATTGTCATCCACTCCAGCTACGATCTCAATCCAGCCAGGTTGAAAAGACCTGGAACTTACCGCATTGAAACTTTTACAAATTCATTGGTAGAGGTGATGTAATCTTCCCAATAACGTTGAATATCCTTGTAAACACGTCCGTAGAAATATTCAAAACATTTAGCTGAACAAAGAAAATTTATCCTCAATGTGAGTACTTAAAAAAGAATGAGTATTATCAATTAGATATTTTAAATTTAATAGTTAGTTTTAAAAAAAAATCCTATAATATCGATTTCAGTAAGAATATGAATGAATTATTGTTTTTGCACGTGCTAAATAAATTTATTATGTTATCCTCGTAAAAGCATTTAATAAACATAGTATTCATGTAGATTGTTTACGATTTTTTTATTTATTAAAGCTCTGTATTAATATGTACATTCAAAATCAGATATAAAAATAATTAGAAATATTATTAGCATTAAAAAAATATAATTAAAATAAATAGGGTCAAATAAGGAAACCATTGTGTAAATTATAATGAATGACATATTTCCTAATATAATTGGCAACTATAGCTTAAACGATCGGTTCTTAATATTTGAAATTAGATAAGATAAATATATTTAGAACTTTACAGGAACAGAATAATATTATTTAATATAATAAATTAGAGAATTCAAACGAATATGTAAGATATTAAATAAAAATACATATGAATCTGAATCTACTTTTAACTTGTAGGTTCTAAATTCCATCCATATCGGGTCTCGATTGCGGTTGAAAAAGCTATGCACAATAATTGTTATCCTGTCGTTGTTTTTTTAATTTTTTTTTATCAGTTTATTTAATCCGTATTTGCTATGATATGAAGAATTTATTTTTAGCATTAGTGGATATTTTTTTTGAGGGAGGGGATACCAAATCTATTGTAATATTACTCAAAAACATCCTAACCTTTTAAGAGTATTAAGAGTATCCTGATATTTTAAAAATATTAGATATTTTGGAATGTGGGGTATATTAGATGAAAGACGAAAGTGAATAAATTTAGGACTTAGTTGGAGATTTACAACATTATTAATATATTAATGTGCAGATGGTTTATCAAATGTATGTTTAAAATAAGTTCCAGAAATAATTTCAGAATGATTAGATGGGAAATTTTGATATAGAAATTATTTTTGTACTTTTTTTTTTTTTTAACAGAAGAATTTTATTGTTAAGAGTAGTTTAGGGAAAATTACAAACATTCTTTGCCATTGTTATAATAGTTGAGATGTAGAGAGCTTTGATATTAATAATTCACTTTAATGGGTATTCAAATTAATGGTAAAGGAAAAATGGGAAAAAATTAACTATAATAGTTTTTATTTACAGTTTCGTGTTAGTTTTAAAATGTTTCACCGATCCACAAATTGCAAATCTCTGATTTAAAATGTTGATAAGGATGCCCACCTTGATTTTATATTTATAGTTCATTCCAGAGGTTTTCTTCAGTTAAGGTCACCTTATGCATACCGGAGTGCAGTCATCATCCTTGACCTCCTTTTCTTTATTACAGGTCGGAATCTTTCCTAAAGAAGATCCTTTAGAAAGCAGCTTAAATACTCTTCTATTAATAGTAGCAGGCTCTGTGTATAATTTTATTAGATATAGCTACTTACGATTTTTCCATTCAATAAAAAGTTGCTAAATAAATTTTGCCGAAGGAAAATTTTGTAATAAATATAATTTGTATATTGTATTTTACATTATAAATAATATAATCTAGCTCTTAGAATCCTCTCGTGGGAGCTCAACTGTTTCTCACGGACTTGAACACTCTAATATAGTAAAGTTCCTAGAACTAGTACATATTTTCTTTATATAAACTCTGTAGTTTAGCTATTCTTTCGCACCTCCTATGTAGCCCGTATCCACGCAGATCTTTTTTCTGATATTGTTATTTTAGACTATAACTGTTTTATTTGCTTTAAATGTACAATAAACTCTATTGGAAAAGTCTTTGTTAGTGTTCACTACCATAACTTATATATATAAGTTATGTGAGGTCAGAACTGAAGAGTTAAAAAAAAAGGGAAATAGGGGCATGAAATGAGACACACAAGCTCAACTCAGATACTGATTTATTACACTCTCTAATCCTATATATATACATTCTGGCTTGTTAACATGGGGAGTTTAGGTATTAAGAGTCATAATACCTATACCCTGATTATAACTCCCCCCTGCCAGTTTACGAACAATTCCTCGTAAACTCCAAAAATGAAATAAAAGTAACAAAAGCAATATTCTTCTATACACAAAACCAAAACAGAAACAACAAAAAACAAGACAAAAAAAAAAAAAATAGAGACACATTTTTACAAAAACTTAACGTAACACTTTTCTATTTACACATTTTTCCTATATACAGATTAAGCCTACTTACATTTGTTTGTACTCACACTTTTTCCTATTTTTACTCCAATATTATGAAACATAAGACAAAAACAAAAAACTGAAAATATGTATATATGAGTTTAGTGAGGAGGCACTCCAGGTATTTCCTGAGATGTTATCGCTGGGAACCTTAATTGTTCGACATGAACCGTCCGCCTCTTTCTTGGTTCTTGTATGCTCTCGATTGTTACTACGTTATGTTCCCGAATTGTGATCACCCGGAATGGCCACTCATAGCACCGAGATTCCTTGCTCCTATTGGAACCTAACCGGCGTTACACGACAGTTCCAATTTTAACATCCCCCATCACATCGCAGGGGTTTACATTTTGTCGTTCCACTCTCCGACGTTTCTCCCTCTCTATTCGCCCTCTCGCTTTTTCCCACAACTTTCGCATGACCATCCCATGGTTTACAATTTCCCCATCCGCCTCCGCCGTGTCCATAAAGTTCCTACGTCTCCCTTGCAAACCAAAGAGAACTTCGAAAGGTGAAAATCCCGTAGTGGTATGAATGGAGTGGTTATACGCGGCTACCGCCTTTACCATTGCCTCATCCGGCTCCAGTCCTTTATCCGCATGGTATACCCGTAAATGGTCACTTAGAGTACTGTGCAGTCGCTCTATACCCCCTCTACTTTTGGGATGGCCTGGGGTGTTAATATGCCAATCTACCTCTAAGGTCTTCATATCTCCCCTAATTGTGGCATTATCGAACTCCCGACCCCCGTCGAAGGAAATTCGCCTTGGGACCCCATAAAATTGGAACCATGTTCTCAGCGCGACTATTACGGCCTCCGCTGTCCTATCTTGAACCAGGTGGGCCATGGCCACTTTGCTAAAGAGGTCGATGAGGGTTATCCACTTGAACCCTTTCCATGTGAACGAGTCGATTTGGATGTCACTCAGTGGTTCCAATGCCGTCGGTGTTTCTTCTTGCACTGCCTTCGGTGGGTGGCGGTTGTATTTCGTGCTCAGGCATATATCACAACCTCCTATAACCTCCTGGACCGTCTTCTTCATTCCCCACCAAAAATAGCGACTCTTGAGTGCTTGTAACGTCTCCCTCACACCGCGATGATTGGTCTTTCCTTGATGGTGAGCTAAGGTAACTTCCCTTTGCCGTTCCCCGTCTCGCACAGTCTCCACCATCATCGTGCAGCGGATAAACGTCCTATCGATCCCTACTTGTTCGAGTCTCCACAGCCTTTTAATCTTCTCCCATATGACCTCATTCCCTACGTAGAGATAATGCGTTTTTCCAGCCTTCGACGCATCCCTTAACGCCCGACATATCTGATCCTCTCTCGCCCCTGGTTGTGACCATATAGTGTTAATCGAGGTTTGCCCATACTTGGTATATTCCACCTTCATAAGGCCGGAAGTCCTCGTTTTCCATATTATCTGTAGCCTTTTGTCATTCACAATCTCGTCCACTTCCTCCATCTCGGACGGCCTATCTCCCGTAGAGCTATCATCGCGGGACAACGGAGTTCCCTCCTCCTGTGGCTGTGTATTTGACGTCTCCCCTTCCCCTGGGGTCCATTCCCGTAGGAATTGTCGCTCCTCCATGTCCATCCTCGCTCGGTTCTCCCTGTTCCTCCTCGACCGCATTTACGATTATTGCCCGCGACAACCAATCTGCCACTACATTTTCCTTCCCGGGTTTGTAAACAATCTCCATATTAAACTGACTTAGAAGCTCCTTCCATCGCGTGATGCGCGCGGAAGATTCTTTCAGTTTTCCGACCCACTGAAGAGGCCGATGGTCCGTATGGATACTAAATCGCCTCCCAAACACGTACGGTCGGAAGTGTTCCACAGCCCACACAATCCCCAACAATTCTCGTTCTAGAGCACTGTACCGCGATTCTGCATCCGTCAGCTTTCTACTCCCGTATGCCACCGGGCGTTCTCCCTGCTCACTCTCCTGCGAAAGCACTGCGCCCAATGCGTATTCGCTCGCATCGGTAGTGATCGTGAACTTTCTACTAAAATCTGGAAAGGCCAGGACCGGTTCTCGTTGCCAACTTTCCACACACCGTTTAATGTTATTTTCCATGGCCGGCGTTACCACTATTCGGCTACCCTTTTTTAGGAGGTTGTTCTGAGGGACCAATTGCTCCGCCATCTCCGGTACGAAACGTCGATAATAGCTAAGAGCCCCCAGCAGCCGCCTGATCCCTTTTACATCTCTGGGGACTGCCATCCGTTGAAGTGCCTCGACTTTGTGAATGTCGGGTTTGACGCCGTCTTTCGAGATGCTATGTCCTAGGAAGCTGATCTCCTTCTGCCCCAACGATGATTTTTCCAGTGACAATTTGAGCCCGAACTGCCGAATCCTTTTGAATACTGTCGCCAGATGTACTTTGTGCTCATGCTCCGATTTGCTAAAGACCAATAAATCGTCCATGAACACCTGACACATGGATTCATCTATACCTCTGATAAACTCGTCCATCAGTCTCTGGAAGGTAATGGGAGCGTTCTTCAGTCCGAACGGCATTCTCGTAAACTCGTAATGGCCACGTTCCAAAGTGAATGCCGTTTTCGATTGGTCTTTTGGATGCATCTTTATTTGATGATATCCGGCCTTGAGGTCAAG
>NW_027114806.1:2077091-2077461 GCF_000696795.3 Halyomorpha halys
GAACTTCCCGGGTTTCGGCAAGAGTTATGAGAGGTCAGAACTGAAGAGTTAAAAAAAAGGAAAATAGGGGCACGAAATGAGACAAACAAGCTCAATTCAGATACTGATTTATTCCACTCTCTAAGCCTATATATATATATATACAGTTTGGAATGTTGACATGGGGAGTTTAGGTATTAAGAGTCATAATACCTATACCCTGATTATAACCCCCCCCCCTTCCAGTTTACGAACAATTCCTCGTAAACTCCAAAAAGTAAAATAAAAGTATCAAAACATTTTTACAAAAACTTAACGTAACACTTTTCTATTTACACATTTTTCCTATATACAGATTAAGCCTACTTACATTTGTTTGTACTCACACTTT
>NW_027114806.1:2077644-2078311 GCF_000696795.3 Halyomorpha halys
AAAAAAAATATAAAAGCCCTTCACCGTTTGTTGGTTAATCTATACAAAAAAATTAAAATTCTACAAAATTGCTCCGTTAATGTATACAAAACAATAAATTAAAACTCGTTCTAAATTTTTCAGTTAATGTATGCAAAACAATTAATTAAAACCCATCCACAATTGCTCGGTTAATGTACACACAAAAACAAACACTAACGACTAATAGTGATATTAAATGAGTTTAAAAGTAAAAAATTATCTGGCAGAATAGTATAAGTCAGTGAAATTGTACCAAATACAAACAACAAGATTAATAGTATTAGTTTGTATTTTATTATGGTCGGACTATATTTGCTGTAGTTGTCTAAATAAATAAAAAAAATTGAGATAAGCAATGATATAATGTTATTAACAAAACAAATTAAAACTAAAAAATGAGTATTACCGTTGGGTTACCCTGATGAGGCATGAAGCTGCTGTCAATATCGACTACTTTGAGAACAGAATAGAAGTTGTACTGAATGTCGCTAACTCATTGGGATTTCCCTTCTTTTTTCCGAGTCCTCTAAAACAGATAAAAAATGTTTGGTTATTGTTTCCATGAGCTTGGTTCGGAAGTGACAGTACACTCTTGTCTCCAAAAAATAGATCTCCGCCATTTTGGGGGAGCTGATGGAAACAATTA
>NW_027114806.1:2079195-2079882 GCF_000696795.3 Halyomorpha halys
ATTTTTTTATTTAATTTTTTTAAAAACATTTTTCAGATATATTATTTCTTTTCTAAATAAATAATAGTGCAAAATGCTAAAAAAAAATATTTTTTTTTAAATTTTGTATTTGGCATATTATATAGATTATATTTAGCACTCTAACCTTTTCAGAACAGTCTATAGAATTACCTCAGCAGAGAAAGAAACCACAGTTTATGGTACTATCATTGTAATAAATATAGTTCTAAAGAAAATTTAAAAAACTTCACAATAATCAGTTTTTCTAAGGGTTATACATCAATATATAACAATTTCCGAGAAATAAAAGTACCCCTAAATCTTCTGTCTTCCTTTTATCTATATTATACCTATGACGTTTCAGACTCCCATCCATTTTCAAATCAACATAAAATATCAAAAAATTCAATATTGTTCTATATGAATGATGAGAAGATGCTTGACCATGAATAATATATATATATGGAAAAGATGGTTGGGATGCGATCAGTGAAGAACACAATTTATTTATTTGTACCTACGTTTCGGCCAGAATTTCTAGCCTTCATCAGGGCTACGAACAAAAACAAGATAACCAAATAATAAAAGGATATATATAGAATGATTAGAAAATAACTAACATTATGGATACATAAGTAGTGTTAACAGACATAAATATTTCTATATAAATCATTTTTATTAATATAA
>NW_027114806.1:2079932-2088921 GCF_000696795.3 Halyomorpha halys
TAATTTATTTTTTTTGTATACATTAACCGAGCACTTTAGTAGGGTTTTAAATTTTTTTTGTATGCATTAACCAAGTAATTGTGAACAGATTTTTTATTATTTTTTTATATATATTAACTCAGAAATTGTGAAGGGCTTTTATATTATTTTTTTTTTAACTTAGAAATTGTGAACGAGTTTTAATTTTTGTTTTTGTATAAATTAACTAAGCAATTTTGTGGGACTTTTACATTATTGTTTTTTGTACATTAACTGAGAAATTGAGAATGGGTTTATTTTATTTTTTTTTTAACATTAATCGAACAATTGAGAAGGGCTTTTATATTATTATTTTTTATACATTAACCGAGCAATTTAGTAGGGTTTTGACTTTTTTTTTTGTATACATTAACCGAGTAATTGTGAAGAGATTTTATATTAATTTTTTTGTATGTATTAACTGAAAAATTTAGAAGGGGTTCTAATTTATTGTTTTGTACATATTAACTAAGCCATTTTGTAGGACTTTAATTTATTTTTTTTGTATACATTAATCGAGAAATTGAGAGGGGCTTTTATATTATTTTTTGTATACATTTACCGTGACATCGTGAACGGGTTTTAATTAGTTTTTGTAAACATTAACTGAAAAATTTAGAACGGGTTTTAATTTATTTTTTTGTATACATTAACTGAAAAATTTAGAACGGGTTTTAATTTATTGTTTTGTATACATTAACGGAGCAATTTTGTAGGATTTTAATTTTTTTGTAATTGAAATTGTGAACGGTTTTAAATTTTTTTTTTTACTAACATTAACCGAGACATTGTGAAGGACCTTCAGTGTATTTGTGTGATTTTATTATTGAAATTGACCGAAGTATATTATCGTATATAATTCTACTTTATCGAATCGATATGATAACCACTTCCTGTGGTTTCATAGACCCCATTATCACTGAACAAGTGTTGCTTAGCTACGTGACGTTGAGTGCGTAACTGCATGAAGAGATAGCTTGGTGGGTTTTTATTCCCTATCGGGTATGTCTAATTCATTTCTTATTAATCTGAACTATATAAAACTAGTGTAAACTTAGTTACTGCATTAATTTTAATTTGATTTTGAATTAATGATTTTTTTTTTCTTTTTATATTCTCTTCTAAATAAATACGTGCATCAAAGAACTTTCATTTCAGAACATACGTTCAAAGACTTCATGTTGATTGGTGGGCTATTGTTTAAGTTGTCCTTATTTTTGGGATTAAAATAAAAATTCTAAGGACTAGGTAAGAAAAAATTATGAACAGTTAATTTTATTTACCTGTTGTGAAAATTTGTGTTTTAGGATTTTTCAAGGTGGGGGTAACGTTTATAAATTTCTTTCTTGCCAAGAATTCAACGATTTAACTAAAGAGATCGAAGCCGTAATGCAATCTTAAAAGATCTGTTTCGGCTTTTCCCTTTAGATTAAAAATTTCTATTTTTCATTTTTTACATTTACTTGTCCATATATGGAATATATTGTAAAGTATTTCGGACGTGAAAAATTTGTAATTTGAGTTTTCGACAGAAATAAATGTTTTGAGATCCACCGAGTCCAAAAAAACTGGTCTCGTAAAATGGTCTGTGTATGGACAGTCTAGCTGAAAAATTTCTTAAAGTCTTACGAAACTGAAATTATATATTATAGGCGAGTGTATTTCTGGAAGGTACAGTAAGTTTTTCGATAAAATCGATTTACCGGAAGTACCACTTAATAGATCGATTTTTCACATTTTTTCGATTTTATTGAAAACTATTTTGATTAAACTCGGTAGTCGACGTGCAATTAAATGCTCTTTGGTATCAGATCATTGAAATAGTCTGACAGGGCTGGAATGCGTATTTTTCAAAAAATCTTTCTCTAAAGTAACTAAATTTTGTTTATTAAAAAAAATAAATAAAGAGTTTTCTTTGTAAGCAATATTATCATGGATAAAAACAAAATATTAAATAATTGTATGAATAACTAAATTATCATCATAATCATTTTGTACTCTTTAACGCTTGCGCAGTGTGGGGTTACGATTCGCAAAGTCTGGTCCAGATGTCTCGTTCTTCGACCATATCCTGGTCCCTTAACACTATCCTCCCAGGAAATGCGCGGTCTTCCTCTTGACTTTCCCTCCATCCGTCTTCCTTGCAGTTCTTTCTTGGTTCATACTGAGGAGGTGTCCACCTTGGCTTATGCTCCTCTAGGATGTTCTCAGCCTGTTTGACTCTGAGGCTAGTCCGTTTGTTGATGTTCCGTACTCTATCTTGTTGTGCCCTTCCTTCCACCTTACGAGAATAACACATCTCCATGGATTGGATCCGGCTCTTGTGTTTCGAGGTGAGGGGCCACGATTTGGAAGAGTACGAAGATATAGCAGAAACGTCGATTTATAAATTATCATTATAGTTTGTCTTGTCGCTTCCCTTTTACTTGGAAACCCCTTCGAAGCAAATTAAATACTCTTCCAGCTGTACCGATTCTCTGAGAAGCTTCTTCATAAATGTATCCACCTTCGTTGAGATGAGCACCTAGATATTTGAAATTATCGACCCACTCTAGTCTTTCTCCATTCGCTCTGATCACCCTCATTATTCTCCGGGGTTTCTTTCCTATCCTCATACAGCTGGTCTTTCCAGGGTTAATTTTCATGTTTATGTTATAACCGTAAATTTTGATTTATTCCCAGTTATACGTTTATCGTTGCCCACGCTCAGCGGAGAAGGGGGTGAGTTAAAGTCAAATAAAAAAAAATATAATCGCAAAAGAAAAAAAACAATACAAAACAATAAAGAATAAATTACTCCTTAGGCGCCACGTTATTTTTCTTGGAAATAACGAAAACCCCGAAGCGTTATGCCCACAATATAACTAAAATATACCACTATATAAACAATTGTTGAATTATGACCACTGGCGAATACCTTTACAAGTAGATAACAGAAAACTTAGGCGTGTTACCTATTCCGTGAAAAACAAAAATAAACACAAGTAAATTAACAAGTTAAAAGCAGAGAAAGAACAACTGAATTATATGTACAAAAGTTTAATAATAAGAAAAAAATATATATACAGAAAATGAAAAAGGAAAAAAAAAGAATTCTTATCAATTAATAAAACAATTAAAACTTATAGGTTGACTTAACCTTAACCTTAATCACTATATTTACATTATTATCCAAAAGAGTATAAAAGTGAATATAAAATAAAAAAAAAAAACAAGATAAAATTTAGTTCAAACCACACGTAGTCCTCCACTTCTATTGTTAATGATCCTCTATTGAAGTAAACACCATAATTTTGAAAAATAAAACATATATGACAACATTTCTCACATGGTGATATTCAAATCATGAAGACATAGGGCCTTTAAACTATTAACACCACATTGAACAATCATAAAATGTTCCAAAATGAAACTATCACCTTCACAAAACCAAAACTCACTCGTCTGAACATACGAGTTCCCAGAATCAAACTGTTGCCTTCACTCAAACAAAACACACTCGTCTCAAACATATCACTCGTGTCTTGTTTTCACCATGACAACCATAACACCTCTTGTCTGAACAGATCTAGCCAGTGTTTTTATTTCACCATGGCAACCGTAACACCCCTTGTCTACGTAGATATCGCCAGTGTTTTTATTTCTATGTTTTTATTTCACCATGGCAACCGTAACAATGTTTATTAATAAATAAAAAAGAAGAAAAATTAGAGCATTCTATTCCCGATTATATTGCGGCTTCGTTGTCTTTTGTACTGATGTATTCTTGGCAGGAACAAAACTTAAATTCGAATTTTTGTCGCAACATGAAAAAAATGTTTTTTGTAGGATAGTCCCGGTGGCGGCCCATAAAGATATCAAAATAGGAGAAAATAACTATTTATTAATAAATAACTCAAAACACTATCCAATTATAGTCTCAAAACTTTTATTTCTTTTACACGTCCAACGTTTCGGCCAATTCGGGGACAATCTCAATTCACTATGAAAACATATAATTTAACCACTCTAAAAACTTCATACAGGCTATTCTGCCCAGGTCAAAACATTTATATCTAATAGGTCAATTATCTATTAAAAACCACAGTCAACATGTTGGACGTAGAAGTGGTTTCAGCCATTGCAATTATATATTATTATTAATATATAGATTATATTATTTTTATTACAAAAAAAAGAAAATGAAAGGAAATTAAACATAAATAAATAAGATTAAATATAAAACTTATATGTTTTCCTCTTTCAAATAAATTTTTTTCAATATCTTCTATTTCTTAATTTTACCCATCTAAATACGTATTATCATCTTCCAGTAATTTCGTCTTCTTAACGTATTTTTTAATTCAGTCTTACCGCACGCACCTTTGAGCTCACTTACATTTGTGATCTAGGAGTAGCTGAGTTTTTTGTCTTATTCTCTTTTCCTATCTTTCTTTTACCCCTTTCTCCTTCTCTATTCTTATCTTATTTCTTCTTATGCATTTTATTAGTTATATTCACCTCATATTATTATTGTCATGGTTTCTATTCACTTCTTTTGTCTAACTCAACCTTTTATTTTGTTTCTTTAATCTAGTATTATACTTACATATTTCATCAGTTACATATATTTTCTTTTATTTATTAATATAATTTTTTTTCTTTGCATAACTTTGATTTTTAATTATTATTAAATTGATATATTCATATGTCTTCGTTTCTTTGCATTATATAATTTTAAAATTTTATTTCCTTGATTATTTTATTCTACTTACATAATTAAACGTTTTATTTTCCACTTTTTTTATCACTTTATTTTTACTAATTTTCATACTGTATAATTATTTACTAGTGTCATTCTGTTTATATTTTCCTTTTTTATTTTATTTTACTTTTGTATTCATTGGTTGTTATGTTGCTCTTTGTTCTTAGACCTGATGAGGGCTAGAAACTCTGGCCGAAACGTTGGCACTATTAAATAAGTTCTCTCGACTTGTTTGTGTTTTTTACTGTCCGCCCTCTCCTCCCCCCCCTAACCATCTTCTCATCATTATAACTTTAATTTTATTTATTTAATCAATAATAAAGAATTGTAACTATTTATTACTTTCAGCCATAATGAACAATGTATAAATACAAAATATTACAGAACTTTATAAGTAACTAAAGGTAAAATAGATACATTCGATTCGAACAGGAAAAAGTTATAAATATCTATCGATATATTTCACATATCGATGTAAAGATGACAACTCTCATTGACAGAATGAAGGTTAACCCTCTGGAGGTTATACCTTTAAAATGAAAATTTTATTATATGAGATATTTGTGTTATTTTATGTTTAACTATTCTCTAAACTAATCGTAATTATGAACAATAATAGTTTTTTAATGCCAAGCTATAAGCATATCTGTTCAGGATGGGATGTTGCATTCCTGTTGTGGTAATCTAAACTTTTTCCTTAGATCAGCTAAAAAAAGTTGTACTAGAAAAATTATCTGATTATAGTTTTGATTTAGCCGTTAAGGTAATTTCTTTCCCTAACTCTAATATTTTCAAAATTATACCTATGTTGCAGTTTTGGGAATGGCTTACACTTTCAAACTTATAATTTTTGTTTCGATTTCTATTTCACTTCTTAAAAAATGCATATCCTTAAGCTTGAATCTTTATATACATTCAAGATTTTAGTGTAGAATGTGTAATATTTATGAAATAAAATTCATGTAAAATGCGATATCTTCTGTTTATTTAACTCTCCAATTGAAATAAATTTTTGTAGTGGTACTCAATGATATATCTCTTTTTGAGATACTATATATATATATATTTTCTATGATGACTTTTACTTGCATTTCATTCATGTAGCCTAACTTTTATAACTTGATCAGTGGGTCACTGTTGTAGAGAAAGGACACAATATGGTCATATCTTGCCATCATGCCTGTTTTTCAAACTCCAGGGAATGAAATTTGGTGTTATGTATAACGATTGGTTGTACCACAGTTAAATTGAACTGGTATAAAAGGATAAAAGTGCCCAAAACAATAACAGACTATCGAGTTATAAAAGTTTGACTGTTGTGATCTTTAGTTGTATTGTGGAGCCTGATACATTTTAAATTTTTATTACAGCCTTCTCCTTCCAGATAATGGATCATATTGCTACGGTATGAGTTGATTTTATTGAAAATTTATTACACTTAAAATTCTGATAAAAAAAAAAAATCTTTGATTATTAATTTACTTAATAAAGATACAAAACAATATCATTAATGAAAAAAAAAATTAAGCCTTTATTTCAATTTTTACTTTTACTTATTGTGTTTTATACTTTTATTAATGATTTTATTTTTTTGTTTAGACAATTAATGATCCGGTTCACAAAACAATTGAGATACATCCATTATGTTTGAAAATCATAGATACTCCAGAGTTCCAGCGGTTAAGAGATATAAAACAATGTGGAGTTAGTCACCTCGTTTACCCATCTGCTGTTCACAGCAGATTTGAGCACAGTATTGGGTAAATAACTTTGATAATGATTTCTAAAGTATTTGATTTTTATTTTCTTCAGAAAAGAATATCTGGTTTATAATATTTTTTAGTCTAATTATACCGTTTTCCTGAAAAATTAGGCTTTACCCTAGATAAATTATTCTTCCTTATATCCAAAATAAATATGTTTATCAGTCTAATACTTCTCAAAGTGAATTAGATTATCATAGGTCTAGTCCTTTAGACACAAGGAAAATTAATTGACAATATGTGTCTCTTTAATTTTACATTTAATAGATATATCCAGCCTATAGTTTTGTTTAAGAAAATGGGTAAAACATCTGTAGGAATCAGACCTATTTCAGCTCTATTTGGATCAGTTTTTTAATAACCATGTCGAATAGTACCTCGAATTATTTTAAACAAAATGTAGTCTCCCAATTTTTAAAACTTATTAATTACTGGTTCAAAATTATCGGACCATTTTATATGAAATATCTGTTTTTATCATTTCAGAAATCCAAAGTGGGATTATTGTTCAAATTTATTATCATTCCAATTGATTGGACATTGTGTCCATATGACCATGGAAAAACGCGATTTTTTAGTAATTTTTTTTAATAAATTTAAACATGGACACTTGACAACTCAGGCTGCAAGAAACATTACTATGGTGTTCGGGGAAGGGTGTTGTAATGAATGGACCATTCGATGGTATGAATAATTTTTTGCTGGTAACACAGATTTAGATATCCAACCCAGGGAAAGATCTTCATCTACAATTGACTACGATGAACTTGCAGCACTTCCAATTACAAGTTTCTTGACACCTAAAGACCATTGGTAAAGTAAAAAAGACAGATCTATGGATACCTCTTAAACTAAATGAGCATTAGCAGTTGAAGCATTCTTTTTTGTGGCCAAGACTCCCGTTGGAGTCCTATACTGCCTAACCATGGTTGAGGGTCAAGTTTTTCATTTTGTGGGACCGCCACTCAATGAAAAAAGTCAACGCCTGAGGCCGGATTCCAACTGGCACCGTCAGGCAGATTTCAGATTTATAAGACTGCGCCTAACAACTGAGCTACGGATAGCCCTAGCTGAAGTGTTATGAGACATTTGTTTTACTGCTTACTAGGAAAAAAAAAAAATCTTCTCGAAAGGATAATCATGTGTGATGTAAGGTGGATTATATATGACAACAGGCATTGGTCAGGTCAGTGGTTAAGTATTGACGAATATTGGGACACCTGCTAAAACCAAGTTTGCATCCACAAAAATTATTGGTTTCTGTGTAGTGGTCAATGGCAGGAATAATTCATTTCTCCTTTTTACCGAGAGGTGAAACCATCTTATCCACATCATACTGCAGCAATATTAACATAATGCATCAAAAATTATCTAAAAACTACCCGAAATGGTTACGAAGTCCTTCTATACCCATCCTATTTGCCAGACTTATCTCCAGCAGATTTCCATCTGCTCAGAAATTTGGACAACTTCCTTAAAAGTAAAATTTTTGAAAATGATTCTCAGATATAAAAAATGCATTTTCTGACTTCATTTCTGCACTAAACCCTGAATTTTTCAGTTCTAGGATTGAAAAGTTAGTATGAAAATGAGTCTTGATATTCTGAATAAAAATTTTTTGATTTCATAAAGTTGTTTTACTGATTAACCTTTCCTGTTAAAGGCTTTAATTAAAATGTTAAAATGCATTTCATATGAAACGGCCTAGTACATACGTTTGTAATTTTAAACGAGGTGTTAGATTTAAAACCAGCCAAGTCCATTTTCAAATTTTAATTTACAAGTCGATACTTCATTATCATGAGGTAAAAGGATTTCTATTACAAATTGTTAAATAACATGTGATTTATCTGTTTTTGAAAGATTTTCTTATATCTCGTTATAATATTGTACAAAAACCTTTAATTAAAAAAAAAATTAATAAAAATTCAAAAATGGACTTAGCTGATTTTTGAACGAAATGCTTCGAATATGTAATAATTAAAAAAAAAAAATTTTAGAATTATTATAAATATTTGATTGTTACTCAATATTCTTAAAACATTTTAAACCACTTTTTTAAAAATAAGAATAACATATAATTACATCTAACTAGCAGTCCCAGCAATGCTTTGCTATTGCTAGATTTGGATTTAGAAATTAATATGAAAATGGTGAATGAATAATAATCTTCCTTGTTTAAATTATATTAGTTTTTAAAAAGACAAGAGAGCGTTTTGGGGTTATCCCCCATCTTCAGGCTGCTAGAAACAAATTCTCAAAATTAACTCATGCTTAGAACATTAACCCTTATCACATTATTTATTGAACTATTTACCTGATTAACATTTCTATATAATATATAAATTACTTGTCAGTCTCATCAAGCTAATATTAACATATTATTTTCAATAAATGAAACTTACTATAATGAGGTGTAGATAGTTGACCGTAGATTAATGCTTGGAGAAGTTTGTCGGGGGGG
>NW_027114806.1:2095338-2097144 GCF_000696795.3 Halyomorpha halys
AAAACCAGCCAAGTCCATTTTCAAATTTTAATTTACAAGTCGATACTTCATTATCATGAGGTAAAAGGATTTCTATTACAAATTGTTAAATAACATGTGATTTATCTGTTTTTGAAAGATTTTCTTAAATCTTGTTATAATATTGTACAAAAACCTTTAATTAAAAAAAAAATTAAAAATTCAAAAATGGACTTAGCTAATTTTTGAACGTAATGCTTCGAATATGTAATAATTAAAAATGAAAATATTTTAGAATTATTATAAATATTTGATTCTTAAAACAAGAAGAATATACTCAATATTCTTAAAACATTTTAAATCACTTTTTTAAAAATAAGAATTCTCAAAATTAACTCATGCTTACAACATTAACCCTTATCACATTATTTATTGAACTATTTACCTGATTAACATTTCTATATAATATATAAATTACTTCTCAGTCTCATCAAGCTAATATTAACATATTATTTTCAATAAATGAAACTTACTATAATAATCAACTATTACATTTTATAAAGCAAGGAGAATAATTCCCTTCCTGAAGGTTATCTTTAAATATGATAACAACTAGATATAACTATAACAATAATGTTAATGGTTTAATTAAGGTTAATGTTGTAAGCATGTGTTAATGTTGAGAATTTGTTTCTAGCAACCTGAAGATGAGAGATAACCCCGAAACGTTGTTGTCTTTGTAAAAACTAATATAATTTAAACATGGAAGATTATTGTTCATTAACCATTTTCTTATTGGTTTCAAAAAAACTCTTCCAGTAGAAGATACTATTTTAAGAGGATTTAGAAATGTATATAGATTGATTGAATACAATTGAAAGTTTCACATAAATTATATATTTAGTTAAAATTAAACATACATTATTGTGTTTATTTACACATTGGATTAAGGATTTAATTAATTGCTTATTACATCTATTTAATTTATAGCAGGGAATAGCAGTATATAATAAAACTACATGGAAATAATATATAATAAAAATATATGGTAATAATATATAATAAAAATATCTGGTGTCTCTATACATTTTGCTAACCGGTTTCCATAAAACTGTAAAACAAAAACTGTTCCATGTCTCATTACTGATAATGGTCCAATAAGGATCTATGTAGACTATCAAAAGATCTATCATTAAAAAATTATCATTTAGAATGTTCGACGGTGTGTATCTTTCAAAATATAATAAAAAATAAACAAAATTCAAATTCTACAATTTTTTTTTTTTATAGCTAAAAAGTTCAATAGTCTGTTTCATCGCTTATAATTTTCTGAATTCAATGATTTTTTTCTTAAATTCATAGAGAGATGAATCGATTAGTATAATAATCGTGAAAAAAAAGTATTCTTTCTGAGCTATGTGCTGAAAATGTATAATTTTGAATGAAGTAATAAAAATTAATATAACATTTAATCAACTCAAATCCATCCAAATGTTTTTCTATTATCTATTTCAAAATTAAAATTATCATTATTATATAATTGTGAATCGTATGTGTAAAAAATCATAAATGTATTTTATGTTCTAAAGGGTTTATTATTTGGCTTCACAAATGGTCGATAGTCTCATGAAGAAATATGGAGACCCAGGCATGAATAAGGAAAGCACAATTAAAATCAGCCCAGAAGATCGGCTCTGTGTTATGATTGCTGCACTCTGCCATGACCTTGGTCACGGACCTTTCTCTCATCTATGGGAGACGTTTATTTACAAGCAAACTAAATGGAAATGGCGTGTAAGTCAGTTTCATCTTGTTTGTTATTGGTTCTAATATAATTTCTTATTCACT
>NW_027114806.1:2098309-2100870 GCF_000696795.3 Halyomorpha halys
TTTTACAGTTGTAAATTTCAATAAATAAAAAAAATAATAAATAATTGTTTTCAATGGGTTCAAATGCCAGGAATCAAAATATGTTGAGAAATGATTCATTTTAAAAAATAAAATATCCAGCTAACCAAGTATCTTCAAAACTATTAAAATTGAAGAGTAACATACTCGGATGAATTAATAGTAGACACTTTAAACTATTTAAACTTTTTTAGTATTACATATGTTATTTTACTAATTGTTTTCTTATAAATATTTTTTTAGATTTATAAACTCTCAAAGTTAATTTACTTCAGATTTCATAATTTGATTTGTATCAAAATTCATATTTAATTGTTTCATACCCATATCACAGCCCTCGAAGAATGGTGTCGCAATTGGAGGATCTAAATAAATCCAAACAAATCCCATCAAATCACCTTTACCCTTTGTCATAAACCTACCGACTGCCCTACATTCTCCTTTAATAATGTTGATCTTACCCCTGTTGAACAGATCCACTACCTTGGACTACATCTGGTCAAATGGCTATCCTGGAATCCTCACACAAGAGTGAAAAGACAGGAAACTGCATGTGGATTTCGACTTTTACAGCACTTATTGGACAAACGGTCTAAACTTCCAATTCAGTTCAAAAGACTGATCTTCATGAATGTAATAAGGCCAATCTGGACATACGGAGTTGAGCTTTAGGGCTCCACTTAACCTTTGAGTTTCTCTCGTATCCAATCCTTACAATCCAAAATCCTCCGTAAAATCCTCAATGCTCCTTACTTTGTCACAAATAAAATCATACATAAAGACCTTAATGTTCCATATGTAACCGATCTAGCCCGAACCAGTTATCACTCCTTCCATTATAAACCCGCTAACCACCAAAAACCACTAGTTTCTAACATTACTTCCTCTTCCATTCCTCTGAGGCGCTTGAAAAGAAGATGGTCACGGGACCTGCTAATGTAAAACGTCATTAGAGTGCTACCAATGGGTAGTTTCTCTAAACACCTGTAACAATCCAATTTAACTTAGATCAAATTTACTAAATGTATTATAATGTACAGTTGTAAATAGCAATAAATAAATATATTAAAAAAAAAATTGTTCCATAGGAAATATTTTAAACTTTGTTAGCCTACTTTGCTCGAATATTATTTTATTTTATTTTTTTTAATTTGTTTATATTTATACTCATTTAATAACACCAGCAGTATTTTTATCTTATTTTACATGAAAAACAAATTTATTGGTATATAATAACTTTTAAAACTATACAGATCCCCAAAGGCAGAATAATGATAATATAAAATTTCTTTATAGTTATATACATTTTTTTTTTTTTTACAATTGTTAATTGACCGTGTACAGTATATAAAAGGAAGATAGTCCGGGTTCGGTGAAAAACTCAAATAGTAATAAAACTTTTTATTACGAGTGAACATTGCGTTCCACTTTGCGGGGCTTCATCAGGGCTACAAAAGATATAAACAACTAAAATAATTTAACTAAGTAAGAGAACAGATAACATGAAATAAAAGTAAACTAAAGTGTGGCTAATTATGATAAACTTATGAACTTAGTAAATTAAAGAAAATAAAAATAAGAGTACAATGAAAAGTATAAATTATATATAATAATTTAAAGTATAAATTATTTATAAAGTATACAAATTATGAGAAAATTAATGAAAACATAATAATAATAAATAAAAAATACAGTTCACACTAAAAGAAGGGAAAATTGTTCATCATTTTCCTTTTTCTCTTCTTTTTAATTATATTCAACCATATGTTGAAAAATAAGAAAAAAAAAAGTAATGTAAATGCTGCAATGCTCAGTATATTTGCTATTTTAATTTAATTTTTTCTTTTCTTTTTTTTTTGTAATATTTTGAGAAACTGGCATTCCCTTACGGCAGGGACCCCTGGCATATGTGGTTTGGGACCACTAGTGTATATTGTAACGTTAACAATTTATTTAAAATGAAATAAAAAGAATTTTAATAGTTTTTACTAATTTCAAATATAAAAGATAGCTTGAGTACAAATTAAAAACTTTAATATTAAATAGATAATAGAATTTTATAATATAATAGACTAATTTCTCAGGGCGGGTTTCCAGGCAATCAGAAACAGACGACACTTTACTACTAGTAACACTTAAACTTAATTAATAGCTGTATTACAAATGGAATAAATTCCAGTTAGAAACAAAACCAACCAATTACACATCTTCCCTTGATGATTGATGATTGTTAATATCCTCTTGTCCATGATGCCATGTCCAACTGTCAACAATGGCTTCCACTCCTTCCGCTTCTGGCCGACCGACGTCCTCTCACCAGGCCAGCCAAATCAAGAGTACCCGTTTCCTCTTTTCTATCTTCAATGTTCACTGGTCAATTCAAAAATAATCGATTGTAAAATAGTACCAAAGATTGTAAATTGAACCAAAAATAGTACAATAGCTCTGCTTTACTTACTTTGATTTACGATCTAAATAGTTTATTGATAATTGTTATTTTTTTCCATTTCTTCTTTGATTATTCCTTTTCCATAATTACTGCA
>NW_027114806.1:2102380-2103798 GCF_000696795.3 Halyomorpha halys
CACTTCTTTCATCACTTTAATTTCATTCTGTACAATTATTTACTTTATGTCATTCTGTTTGTATTTTCTTTTTCCTTTTTTGTATTCATTGGTTGTTATCTTGTTCGTTGTTCTTAGCCCTGATGAAGGCTAGAAACTCTGGCCGAAACGTTGGCACTATTAAATATGTTATTTCAACTTGTTTGTGTTATATTCTGACTGCACCTCCCAACCATCTTCTGCTCATCTATATTATCCTTGGTTAATTATATTCTCATCAAAATAAAATATAATAATGTTAGGATGTTTACTCATGAGATTCAAAATTTATTTAAGAATTACTTATTGTTTAACATTAAAACAAACATTTTATTTTTATCAAATTATAATAAGCATTAACTTAATAATAATAATAATCATAGCCATCTTGATAAACCTTATATAACTTCTACCTTGGAAGTTTGGGTAACTGTATTGTTGTATTGGGCTGCAAGAGAGAAAATGGCGTAATAGTCTTCCTGTGGCGTAGAAAAAAAAAAAAATTCAAAACATTTTGATAGCTAGCTAATCATCAACATCAAATTTGGAAAATGAGCCATATGTTTGTTCTAATGGAAAATTGAATTTCAAAAGTCCATCATTGGAGCAAACTAGTTATCAATTAAAAGATAAGATCAATTAAGATAGTTTTATTTGTTCTTAGATTGTCGCTAACAAAGAAACTAATATAGATGTCGATAGATGGGACTATATGTTGAGAGATGCTTATTTTTTTGGAATTATATGTCCTGTGGAGTATCGTAGAATTCTGTCTTATATGAAAATTAGGAAAACTGTCGATGGAAACAGGATCGAATTCAGGTACCTTCATAAATATGATTTTTGAAAAAGAATATTTATATTCTTTTTAATTAATATTTTATTTTTCAGGGACAAAGTCTATAATGATTTATTGGAGATATTCGTAAACAGAATCAAGTTACATAGAGTCTGTTACCAGCACAGAGTTAGCAAAACTATTGAGCAGATGTTCGTTGATTAAATTTTAAAAAAAAAATTTCAATTTCATACTGTTTATTTATTTCATAATATCTTTTATTAACCGTTATTAATATTTTACATTTTCAGGTTGATCGATGCCTTAATAGAAGCAGATAATTTTTTTTTTACTGACAGGTAATAACAATATATGAATTAAGTCTTATTTTAATAATTATAATTTTATGCATCCATAATGATAGTGTTTTTTAAAGCTTTAGATAATGATAAAAAATAAATAAAAAGGAAATATTTCTTTCTGGACCTATTAAATACATAAAATTATCAATTATAATAAAAATATCCATTTAGTCTTAACATATTTATTTTCTTATTATTCCATTCCTACTTTTCGGCCATTCTCAAGGATAACTATTAATTAACAATTTCAATTACACTCT
>NW_027114806.1:2103877-2106612 GCF_000696795.3 Halyomorpha halys
GATTCAGTGCTATGTTAGAAAGTAATTTTTCTTGAACAATGGTTGTTCAAGGTTGTGATTTGATCATGATCATGCTCATCTGACAGAATTTACCCTTTTTAACCCACAGAGTTGACTCACGGCTGAAGTAACAGAATAATAAATAATTATCTGCTATTGCCGTATTTGACCCTAACCTACAGAGTTGACTCAGAGCTAAATAAAAAAATTAAAATAACAGATTAAATAAATATCTGCTACAATTGTATTTGAACCCAGACCCAGGAATTAGTAACATTGCACCTTACTCACTGAACTGCCCAAGCTTTGATATAACAAACTTCAATAAAACCTCTTTCAGGCTGAGGTGTTCGCAATTAATGTCTGTTCCCAGAATTTAGTAAAATAATCACGATTTTTGCGGATAGTGAGGCAGCCATCTATGCGGTGGGTAGTTATGTAGCCTGCTCCAGATTGGTGGAAGAGTGTAAGATTAATCTAAACTCTCTTTCCTTAGCCAACAAGGTGCGGGTAGAATGGGTGCCTTGTCGCAAAGGCATTAAAGGTAATGTACGATCTATCTAGCTAGAATAGGATCTGAGCTCACTTTACATATGGGATCAGTCTCAGCCATGCGAAGAGGCACATCATAATGATTGCTGAGGGCAAGACTGGGTTATTTTGGAAGAACATCAGAGGACTAAAGCAGTCAAAGTTGTTCCTAAAGGAATCCTGCCCAAAAAGAAGTAACACTCTTATCATGGACAGGAGTACTCTTAAGGTGGGTGACAGGTCTATAGATGAGACACTTTCAGTTGAATAACCATCTCTATAAAGTGAGACTGCTAGAGTCCCTATTCTACAGGTTCTGAAGAAAGGATGATGAGACTGCCTACCACATGATCTGTAGATGTGAAGCATTAGCAAGGATAAGATTGAAGGATAAGCAAGGATCTTTAGTAAGGATCGCATCTTAGACCCTAAACTTTGTGAGACGGTTGATCCGTTTAAAATTTCCAGATTCGCAAAGGCAACTGACCTGCTTTGAGCAGAGAAGGGATGGCGTACAATAGGCTCTCTGTGACCGCAGTCTACTCTGCCGGGGAAAAAAAAACTTCAATGTAACAAATCCCTTGGTATAACAAAATTTTTTAAATTTCCTCTTGAGATTCATAATATCGAGGTTCCACCTAATAAGTTTTCAAAATAATCAAAAATGGTTCTTTTTATCTACCTAAATTTATTGCAGTAAGGACTATCTTATGAGGGTGGCGGTCAATAAAGGTACATAATAAAAAAATATTTATTGATAACCAACATTTTACCCCATTTAGCAGGGCTTTAGGCTGATTCTCATATATGAGAACAAGATACAAGCATTCTTAAATACGACAAAACAATTAAAATAGAAATAGAAAGAATGTAAAAAGTTATATTAAAGAAAAAAAAAATGTTCTTTATTGTGTTCTCATTTAGCTCTGATGGAACTCTACAAAGTAAGTGAAATGTTGGTTACGAATAAATATTTTTTTTACTGTTTCGTTCTTATATTGACCGCCAACCAGACTATCTTCCTACAGTTTATTACATACGGTCAACTAATTATTTTCCAATACTTAAATTTATATCTGATTTTATATCCTTATTTAATGTTTTTACTTCTCAGTATTTATGTATCCCATTGCTATTTGTTTCTCTGTATGATGTACTAATTGATTTATTATGATTTTAGACAACTGAATTTATCCAGCGCTCATGAAGATATTGACACATTTCTTACCCTCTCTGACGGTCTTATATATAACTTATTGCATTGGAAAAATGAAAAACTGAGTAGAGCTAGAGATATATTATTGAAAATTTTGACTAGAAAATTTTACAAGCTGATTTTTCAAACAAAGCTAAAAGTAAGTTAGCAGTAAACTGAAAATTTAATTGTAACTAATTAAAAAAATTAAAAATAATAGGAGATAAGGGGAAAGGGGAGCAAGTTATAAAAACTCAAGTCTAGGGCAGCGGTTCCGAAGTTTATTTCGCCACAGCACCTTCCTTGGGATAAAAATATTTTGAGGTACCCTTTTTAGGTTGAAAA
Source organism: Halyomorpha halys (assembly GCF_000696795.3). Classification (NCBI taxonomy): domain Eukaryota; kingdom Metazoa; phylum Arthropoda; class Insecta; order Hemiptera; family Pentatomidae; genus Halyomorpha; species Halyomorpha halys. Next base: position 2,105,949 of record NW_027114806.1, read on the forward strand.
ATTTTCATGGTATCCTTTTTAGGTTAAAAATATTTAGTGGCACCCTTTTTTGGCTAAAACAAGTTCACGGCACCCTTGTCAAGCTAAAAAGAAATAAAAATGTTGCCACAATCATCCTTAGACTGATTAAATTTGTAGGAAAAGAGGAAAAAAAAATAGTGCAAAGAAAATCCTGGAATACACTAAAGTACATTTTTTAAAAAATAATATTTTGAGAAATGGCCAACACTTGGTCCATCTCAGTGCCATGGCACCCACTAACCTTGGGATTAGGAGATTTCCATTCAGCTTTCCGAGGCTTCACACCCACCTGCTTTCCTATCGTTTCAATTCATTTCTGTTATTTATTAATTTTTAAAAATTTGACTTTTTAAATTGGATCTATAGGATACCACCTATATACTATGGTGGAGGGTCAAGTTTTCATTTCGTGGGACCTCCACAGGAATAAAAGTCAGTCCTCCAGGGCTGATTCGAACCAGCGCTGCTGCATTTCCCAGGTTCCAAAGACCTACCCCTCAGTTCCCTGAGCTACAGAGAGCCCGACTACTAACTACTTACATCACAAAACCTAGTGATTAGACAGCAGACCTGAACCACTTTTCCAATTTCTATTCGTTTTGTATCTCTTTCCTCATTCCCATCTTAAAATGCATCTCAAATG
>NW_027114806.1:2106897-2117095 GCF_000696795.3 Halyomorpha halys
TTTTTTTTTTATTTTTCAACATAGTCTTCTTGTAACTCTACACACTTATTTCTCTGTAAAGATATGAGAAAGTTGTCAGCACGTTTGGTGCTGCATAGATCAAAAATGTGTTTGAATGAACATTTCCAACGCTCTGTTGGCGCAATAAATCCGAATTTTGGTGCCTATTAATTACTGTAGATGAACCTTGGATACACCATTATAGGCCCGAAACAACGAACCGGCTCCAAAAAGAGCAAAAACTATTTTCTTGGATGGGAAAGTGATAGCGACTGTTTTTTGGGGTAGTAATGGAGTTATTTTAATCAACTATCTTCAAATAGGAAAAACCATTACAGCATACTACGTATCATTACTTGACAAGCTGAAGCCAGAACTTGCGGAAAAAGAAAATCCTGTTTCACCAAGACAACGCACCATCTCCCACTTCAGCGGTTCCATGGCGAAAATCCACGAATTACGGTTTGAACTCCTTGACTATCTACCTTACTCATCAGATCTAGCCACAAGCGGCTTCTTTTTGTTTCCTCATCTAAAAATTGCGCTCAGAGGACAAAGATTTTTATCAAATGAAGAGGCAATCACATTTGTGAATAATTATTTTGCAGAGAATAACCCTGAGTACTTTTTGAACAGATTACAGAGATGGGAGCATTGCTGAGAGAAGTGTGAAGAATTAAAAGGAGACAATGTTGAAAAATAAAAAAAAAATTTCAGAATAAATGTCTTGTATTTTTGTTAGGTCGGAAACTTTTCAGACCACCCTCGTACATCTGTTCATTTTTAATCTAATAATCTGTTATATCTTTTTTATGTATACCTATTTTTGTATATCTTATTTTTACTTCTTTTTGTTCATTGATGTATAATTTTCCACTTATATTTACATAATTTTTAACCCCATCTTAGTTTCCTTTATTGTCATCTTATTATCTTACATTGTCAACATAATTTTAGTTGTTCTCTATCCTTTTTAGCTTTTATTAGCCTATAGAAGGTATCAACATGAGATGATACTATTAGGTATTAGTACAATTATTCGGCCTATTGGCCAGAAGTTATTTTGAGGTGCTAATAGTTGATCGTAGATTGATATGAGAAGATGGTCGGAGGTGCTGTAAGCAAAGATAAACAAAACTTATTTATTTGTGCTGATATTTCAACCTGAATTTCTGGCCATTGTCAGGGCTGAAAAACAAAATGAGATAACAATCTTAATTCAGAGGAACATAAAAATAAAAAGCAAGTGGCAAACAAACTCGGAAATTTACATCATCATAGTCATTCCCTCTTCTATCGCTGTGCAGTGTGAGGGTCCCGCTTTTAGAGTCTGGCCCAAATGTCTCTTGAACCAAGAGAAAGACATCTCCTACTCCAATCCATTCCACGCTTCCTGAATGCCTCCCTTGCACTGTACTCCCAGGAGATACGAGGCCTTCCTCTGGGTCTATCTGGGTTCATCCTAAGAAGATGTTCAAACCATCTTAGTTAGTGCTCCTACAGAATGGTCTTAGCTGGTCTGACGTCGAGATTAGCCCATATGGTGGTGTTTAGTATCCTATCTCTCCTGTTTTTCTTTACATTTTTCGCAGATACCTCATTTCTATAGCTTGTAAATGACTCCTGTGTTTTGAGGTGAGGGTCCATGATTCTGAAGAGTAAGATAGAATAGGAAGGAAGGTTGATTTATAGACAGTTAGTTTGGTCTGCTTTGTCACCTTTCTTCTTTTTTAAGGAAATTTACTTTACAATACATTTAGTAGATCTAGTTGATACTAATAGAAGATAAAATATAATAGTAGTATCAACTCAGATATCTTCTTGTATCTGATAAAATATCTTCTTAATTTATTGTTATTTATATTTCCAAGTTTGTTTGTTGTTATTTTATTTTTATGTTTTCTCAATTAAGTTTGTTATCTTGTTTTGTTTTTCAATCCTGATGAAGGCCTAATATCCAGGTCGAAATATTGGCACAAATAAATACGTTTTGTTTATCTGTGTATCTTTGCTGACCTCACCCCGAGCATCTTCTTCTCAGAGGTTATTTTGATATTCCTTCATTACAATGAATTATTTTTTCAAACTTACTTGTTTTATTTTTGGCAAAAAGGATCTAATTACTGTGCTGATTTTTCCTATCAGTAACTTTGTGGTTATATAATTTTTTTTTTATTGTTTAAATTTGTTTTATATCAGCAAAAAATAGAAATTGATGGGATCAAGGAAAAGTTAGAAAGTGCTCTAAGAATTAAGGACTCCAAAGTTGAACTACGGATAATACAATTCGAGCTTAGTATGGGCACTGGAGGGAATGATCCCTTCAAAAATGTTCTTTTCTATAAAAAAGATGGAAGTGAAATGAAGGCATCGTTACCAGAAGAATGCAAAACTATGTAAGTAATGTTTTAATTTGTATTCAATATGCAGCCTTGGAAACAAGCTTTCTTTGCTTGTTGATTCTGATTATTGCAACAATTACTAGACAAATTGTCTGAACTTACAATTAATGGGGTGTATTAAAAAAAAAAATGACCGTTTTATCGAATTCAAGATTTCAAAGGACTGTAAATATTTTAATCCTGTTTAATACTTACCAATCCCTTTAGAGCATTTTCTAAGATTGTTTAATTTCATTCAACTTCTTTAATAAAATTCTCAGTTTAGTTATCTGTTTCAAAGACGAAACATAACAGTGTCCTACAAAATTCTGATAATCTTAAGGCATTACTGGAAAAAATATTTCACAGCTGCTGAAGCAACCCGTCAAATTATTAAATATGAAGGGGAAGGTGTCCTTGACCAGCACACTGCGTGGCGTTGGTTTTGAAACATTTAGCAGTATAGATACAGATAAGGACGAAGGGCTCTGGGGGACCATTAATGGATACTGATGAGTTTCTGCAGGAAGCAGTTGAATCAGATCTGTCCACAAATACTTGCGAACTTGCCAGGGAATGTGGTGTGTCCAAAGATACTTTTATTCGCCATCTGTTCTCCACGGGGAAGGTGGAAAAACAGTTGACTGGTTCCTCACGAACTTACTCCTCAGCTCTCACTTCCTGTCGGAACAAAGAAAAGTTTAAAGAACTTCATGGGTTCGAACTCCTGCCTCATCTGCCATATAGTTCTGACCTTGCACCATTGGATTACTTCTTGTTTCGATCCATGGCCCATTTCCTTCAAGAGAAAAAAATTTATAATTTTGCAGAAGTTGAAATTGCGGTTCAAGTGTTCTTTGACAGCCATCCTAAAGAATGGTATCAGCATGGAATCAGGCAATTGGCTAGCATATGGCTAATAACGGTAAATTACAATGGACTATACTTTGAGCATTAATTGTATTTTATATCAAAGAAATAATAATACAAATATTTGGTTGAAAAACGGTTATTTTATTTTACACACTCTGTTAATTACAAAAACTCATTTACATTACTATAATAAGGCCTATTTGGATGTACGGAGTTGAGCTCTGGGGCTCCACTAATTCCTGTCATATCCAATCCTTAATGCTCCTTACTTTGTCACAAATCAAGTCATCCATCAGGACCTCATTGTTCCCTATGTTGCCGGTTTGGCCAGAACCAGATACCAATCCTTCCATGATAAACTCCCTACCACCTGAACCCACTTGTTTCTAACCTCACTTCCTCTTCAGTTACTGATAATCCTGCAAGGCGTCTGAAAAGAAGATGCGAGACCTTCTACTTTAGAAATGTTTTTGAAGTTCTACCTTTTGGTAGAGATTCTTACCTTGGTGAAATTCTCCACAAGACTGTATCATGCCATTGTAAAATTTTTTTTAGGAAAGTAAGATAGGCCGAGTTGCAGTCAATAAAGGTTCAAAATAGTAGAAAAAATATTTACTGTTAACCAACGTTTTGCCTCACTTTGCAGGGCTTTGTCTGGGTCAAATGAAAACAAGATACAAATATTCTAAGAAGTGACTGAACATTAGAATACATATACGAAGAAAGTAGGAAAACATGCAAAAAAAAAAATTATTTTTTAAATAAATATAAAAAGCTTAAGTTAAGGAAGTATAAATATAGCTGGATAGGAAACTAATGACTAATAAGTACAATTAAATAATAGAAATTATTTACAATTCCACCACACTTGGCTGTATTTATCAGTAGTTTCCTATCCACCTATATTTCTACATCGTTAACTTAAGCTTATTATTTTTATTTCAAAAATAACTCTTTTGCATACTCCCTTACTATTTTTGTATATTTATTCTAATATTCTGTCACTTCTTACAATGTTTCTATCTTGTTTTCATCTATCTCCGAGAAAGCCCAGCAAAATGGGGTGAAACGTTTGTTAACATTAAATAGTTTTTTCTACTATTTTTATACCTTTATTGACCGCCACCCAAACTATCTTCCTACAATCTACTTCATACGGTCAAAAATTGTTGATTATAATTTTTTTTTTTCCAGGGAATTGAATTTCTGTATTTTCTCCGTAAATGATATAGATGTGAAATTAGTGGAAGATGTGAAAACTTTACTACCTCAAATATGCCCAGAATTTAATAAATTAAACTGAGTTGAAGCTTTATATGCATATATATATTTTTTAAGTACTTAATTTTAGTGGTCTAAAGATATTATTGTATACTGCTAGTTTGGCTCGTACTGAGTGATAGATATATTTTGAGGGTATTTTTACTTATAGTATTTGAAATGCGGGTTTAACTTAAATCAGAGATGAATGTTTTAAGTTAATTACTTTTGGAAAAGATTTCAAATAGAGTCAAAATAAATTTTCAATTTTTCTTCAAGTTCAGGTATCAGGTGAAATATATAAATATTTTAACTTTAAGTTTATTTTTGTTAAAAATATTGCCAGCTACTGATTTTTATTTGTAACATAAATACCGAATTCCATCAAGAGACAAATTCTTCATCTCACTCACATCATGATGATTATTTAACATTAATTAGGAATGGGAGGAGTTAAAATTCAATCATTATTCAATTTCAAAAAAATGTCGAAATTAATTTTAAAAATAATAACCAAGTTTATCCGATTGTATTTAAATTAAAAATAATAATAATAAGGTTGGTAAACCTTTGACAATTCTCTAAAATGTTTATAGTTTTGGTATCATTTTTTTTTTTTTTTTAATAACTATAAAGTACAAAGTTTGTTCTATATGAGTGACTTCAAAATCAAGCATGTTTTTAATGATGATCAGGGCTACGGTCTGGATATAAAAAATATTTTTTATTTAAAAAAAACAAACAATTTTTTTATTTATTTAAAAAATAAAACAGTACTGACCACCTTCTTCATATTTATATGTATCATATTTTTAAGATTTTATTGTTGGATTAGAAATTATTAAGTGTTCCTTTTCTGTAGAGTTTGCAATGTTAAGCTCTGAAGATTTTCTGACTTTATAATCGTATAACTTATTTACTCTCATCAGTGTGGATATTATTATTTCTTTTTTTTTCAACATCATTTTTCTAGTCGTTTGCTATTTATTTATTTGAAATACACTTTATGCAAACATATTATTTGAAATATATTATATTTAATTTATTATATATTTTGCATACATATTAATTTATTACTATTTATTTTATTCATTTGTGTGAGATTAAAAGATTTATTTTTATTTATATAGTGAGTTTTCTACATTTCCTTTTCGCTTGCTCGTCCATTTTGTTTTTATCTCCCAGTGTAATGAAGGATTCAGTATTACATCATTTCTATCTTATCAGTTCACTATTTGAAATTTTTAGTTAAAATACTTAAGATATTTAGTCCCAGAGGAGAAAAAAAGAATTTATTTCATCTTAATTTTGGATTATTTTAATGAAAATTGTATACAGTTATGAGTCAAATTTTATGAACTTTGCCAACCATGGTAAGGGGATTCAAATTTTGTACATCTCCTCTTATAAAAAGGTTCAATTTTTACCTGGACTATATAAAGGATACAGTAAATGTCATTAAGTAAATATAGGAGAATTTAAGGTGCACACCTCCCTAAGTGTATTTCATTAGAGAAAAACCTTAAATTCTTCATTTGGAGCTCTATATCCTTAAAACTAACTACTGAAACTACAACCAAAAAACTTTATAGTACATTATTTAAAGTAAGTAAATTTTCTAAAATATGAGGGTGGTCTAAAAAGTTTCTGAGCACAACGTGAAGATGGCAGCACTTGTAAATAAAAGCAAGTAAATTTTATTGTTCATCTGTTGGCAGTTGTCCACCAAAGTTTCAGCCATTTTGGACATGTTTATGTAACAGTTGTTTTGAGTCAGTGTTTTTGTGAAAATGGACAAAATAGAGTATCGAGCTGTCATTAAATATTTGTTTTTGAAAGGCAATATGCCTACCAAAATCAAAGATGAGTTGGATTCTGTGTATGGAGACTCTGCACCATTGGGTGCCATGTTTGCTCACGTTAGATCAAAAATGTGTTCCAATGAACATTTCCAACGCCCTGTTGGCGCAGTTTAGATGCAATAAATCCGAGTTTTGGTGCAGATTAATTACTGTAGATGAAAATTGGATACACTATTATACGCCCGAAACAAAAATACAGTCCAAACAGTGGACTGCAAAGGTGGAACCAGCTCCAAAAAAAGCAAAAACTGTTTTCTCGGATGGGAAAGTGATGGAGACTGTTTTTTGGGATAGTCATGGAGTTATTTTAATCAACTATTTTCAAAAAAGAAAAACCAGTACAGGAGCATACTACGCATCATTACTTGACAAGTTGAAGGCAAAACTTGCGGAAAATGGCTACATTTGCAGAAAAAGAAAATCCTGTTTCACCAAGACAACGCACCGTCTTAGACCTCAGCGGTTGCCATGGCGAAAATCCCCGAATTACGATTTGAACTGCTTGACCATCCACCTTACCAGATTTAGCCCCAAGCCTAAATTTTCATCAAATGAAGAGGCAATCACCTTCGTGAATAATTATTTTGCAGAGAAAAACGCTGAGTACTTTTTGGACGGGTTACAGAGATGGGAATATCGCTGGGAGAAGTGTGTAGAGTTACAAGGAGTATGTTGAAAAATAAAAAAATTATTTCAGAAAAATGTCTTGTATTTTTGTTAGGCTGGAAACTTTTCAGACCACCTTCGTATGATCTTTGGAACTCAACTTTATCTTGAGAACTCAATAGTTCTCGAGATAAAGTTTTTCAAAAAGGAACATTTTTTTTCCGAATAATGAAAAATCAATATTTTGGATATGAAATCAATATTATCATGAAAACAGCTGCTCTTTTTAAGGTAAACGTTATCAACTATTTTATTAAAATAAATAATTTAAATTTTATCCATTATAGTCTCAAAACCTTTTATTTCTCTTATAAGTCCAATGTTTCGGCCAATCCGGACATCTTCAGGGACAATCTACTTAATACAATTTTGAAACTATATAATTTAAAAAACTACTCTGCCCAGGTCAAAAACATCAATTTCTAATTAGTCAAATATTCACTTAAAACAAAATCAAAATCATTTATCATCAGAAACTATTCCTTAAAACTTTTATCACAACCTTAACTTTTATCAACTATATTATACTCATAGTACATTCAGCTCGCTTTAAATTGGATACTAACAGGCATCTCTAATAGTTCCTGAGATATAATGTTCTCTTATCCGATATGCCTCGATGACTACTGTACAGAAACTCATCAAATCTAGGGTGTTGAAGTGAGATGTAAAAATTAATTTTTTATTGTATACATTTTGTTCTGTGGCAAACTGTGAATATATCGAAAAGTTTGGTAACAGTCAAGGAGGTTACCAGCTAGCCATTTTTTGGTGTTATGTTGTGTTCTTTGTTCTCACTACAGTAAGAACATTTTATGTTATTTAACCGTAACTAATAAAACAGTAAGAACAGTGAAAACATTTTGTGTCCACCACCCTCACATTCAACATAAGAGAGCTTGATTGATCTACCCAACCCATCCTTATATTATCTGATTATAACAAATTTATTTTTCTGATGGCCAAGGGAGCTTCTAATTTTAATTAGTACTTGAAGTACCACCAACCGGTGGTTTCTTCCCAAGATTTTCAAGTGTAAATGAAACATACAACATATTTACTTATTGTATTTATTATTTGTACAGTTGTAAATCACATTAAATAAAAAAAATAAAATGAGGTGGCAAAGTTGAAATTTGTAATTAGCATCCTAAAAAAATTAAGAATGAAATTTTGAGGTTCCCTAAAACATTTCTGCTAGGACCATTGCCATTTTATTGGATTAATAGTGGACGTTTCTGAATGATGCTCCTGAACAATGAATGTGTCAAGGTGGTTGGTTAAGATCTGAGTCCAATTGATAATGTTAAAATAGGTAAGATAGTCAGGAGGTGAAAAGACAGGATGAGTCTTATGGGTACCAATCGTAAGTCCTTTAAGGATGGTAACTTCCCTCTAAAGGATACTATGTCTGTAGGCACGAAAGGGTGTATAAGTCTGGACTGGGTGTCAGCCTCCGAGCCTTATGAAAAGATTAATGGGATAAGAAAGAGATGACTAGTAGGGAGGGAACAAGCATGAAATAAGACACATTACATAAAAAAACAGTTGGAAGAATATACTGAATATGTTATTTGCAATATAGGTACTGTTTTAGCAGCATCTCTGGGGTAATGATTCTACTAAGAATACAAAGGCTGGTGAGAGGTACTGCCTATAAGATCTTATTTTTTTGTGATTCAGTATATTCTTTTGGTAAAGTTTACTTATTAAAGGAATACATTTACAATTACAATACTATCTACATTTTTATACATGAAATTATTAAATTACTTACATTTCAATGGATAAATGAACATAACACAAGACGTGTTATGACATGGGACAAAGCTCTCCGTTTAGGTGGAAAGTGATAGTGGTGTTAGAACTGGTGGTCCCTGATAAATAGCATCAATAACTGTTTAATTTCGATGTAGTGTTTGTTAATTTAAAAAAATATATATATGATTTTCATTTTATTGGGGAGAAAAAAAAAAAAAACTTTATATTTATGGGAAAAAAATTGAGTTGTTCAACACTCTTGAAAATATGGAAGAGCCACTTTAACTCACCTGAGAGGCATCCATTTTTACTTAAACACTCTACACAATTTGGGTTATCAGTTACATTTATATGGGTTCCAAGTCATGTAGGAATCACAGGGAATGAACCGGCTGATCACTCTTCAAGGGAAGCACTCGCACTTTTGGAGATGGGGTAAAGCAATTTTAACTCCATCAGAAATGAGCAAACCCCTCGAAAAGGAAATTTAAAGATAAATGGCTATCTTTGTGGAATGGAAGCCCGAGGAATAAACTAAAAATTATTAAAAAGGACGTCAAGCCCTGAGGTACCTCCAGCGGCAAATAGGGGAGGGAAGGGCGTATTGACCAGGCTAAGAATAGGTCACACGAGGCTCACCCACTTGTATCTTATTTCAAAACAAACACTTCCGAACTGCCAGTATTGCAACAATAATTTGAAAAATAGCCATATTTTCCAAGAATGCCCATATTTCACATCACACTTCAATAGCTTAGGATTAAACCCCAGATATTTCAAAAACCTTCAGAGATGATGATAAAGCAATAAAATTAGTATTTTGGTTTTTAAAATGAAAAGGTTTACTGACAGAAATATAACTTCGTATAGATGAAAATAAATAAATAGTAATAAAATAAAAAAAAAATAATAAAAAATAAAATTGAACAAATGTAAGAAAAATTAAATAAGCTATGAATGGCATTAATAACCAATGATGATTAAAGTCACTAAACCAAAACCATCCATTTTTTTTGGTTAACATTCAAACAAACAACTCACCTTAGAGGTGGGAAACATGAGAATACCTTGTTTGTACCAAACGCAAATCTTAAAAAGGTTCTTATGGGGGTCTTGAGGCAATGGATGAGCCTGTACATATGAACTGATCTAGCACTTATTTATTTATTTAAATGGGATAAATCCAGTTGCATATAGACAAAAAGTGCAAATTATTTACATTATAAATATAACTTGTCTACATTAATATAAATACAAATACATATAACTTGTTTACATTAATATAAATACAAATACATATAACTTGTTTACATTAATATAAATACAAATACATACAGCTTGTCTACATTAATATAAATACAAATACATACAACTTGTTTACATTAATATAAATAC
>NW_027114806.1:2117145-2125108 GCF_000696795.3 Halyomorpha halys
ACATTAATATAAATACAAATACATACAACTTGTTTACATTGATATAAATACAAATACATGCAACTTGTTTACATTAATATAAATACAAATACATAAATATGATATAAAAAGGTACTTAGAAACAAGAGTAAAAAGTTTAGATAATCCCTAGTTGTTTGATTAATTTTAACTTTATTTTTCGGATGATATAAACTCAAATGAAACAAATCAGCATCATTATTTGACAATGAGGTGACACTGTGCAACATTCTTGGTACATTTGAAAAAAGTAATTTTTTCTGGAACCCTTTTTAACAAAAGTCAAACGTTAGCTAGTTAGATGAGGAGATGCTTCAAATCAAAATATTGGAGATCTGGACAATCAATAAAATTATGTAGAAGTTTATTAAAAAAATTATATCACAATTTAATCTTTGGGTTGAAAGTTTATCAAGATCATTCATTTCAAGCAGAGTCATATGCTGTTTAACCAAAGGTACCTTTTTCCTGAAACCAAAGAAGATGTAGGAAACTTATTTGTATACATGCATCAATATTAGTTTTCTGATATGGAATCTGAACAACAAAGAAATATTCTAAATTGGATGAACCATGGAGGAATACAATTGTAGTAGAAGGTATGTAGATTTGAAATTAAGTTTGGTTTTATTAATAAAAACAAGAATCTTATTGGCCTTTTCAACTATTGCAGAAATATGATTTTTAAATTATAATCAAAAGGTATCGTTGTCATTCCGAGGAAAATGAGTAAACTACTTATCCTGTATTTCTTTCCTGCCTTGTACATTTTTATTTACAATAGATACAAAGCTTATTATCTTAAACATAAATTTAAATATGTAACTACTTGGTAGTACATTAAACTAGCATTAATTTGAGTGCTTATAGACATATGTACGTCACATAGTTCCTGAGCTATAGATTTCTCAAAATAAACTCACTAACTACTCATATTTCAATACGTTTCATAGATTTTTGTGAAATGTTGTTTTTTAAAAAGCTGTATGAAGTATGCCTTCAACTTAATTGCCAGACACACTTCACATTTGGTTGGGTATGAGAGGACTGTATATAAATGAAAAATGAAACATGATTGAATGATAATTAAACTCTATTATATTAATTACAAGTGGTGTAGGGGTGGCCGAAAGAAACATTTATGATTAGATGGGTTAATAAATTTTGAATGACTGAGCTATGGAAAACTGTAGATGTAATGAGGTAGTTGGTGATGATGTAGATGTTAGTTGTTGCATTTGGTGGACTTACTCCATTCTCTGGCTTCTCCCTCCTTATCTCTGGAATCCTCATTTTTCTTGATCCCTCTCTCTCTCCTCTGCTCCGGAGGGAGGGCACCTTCAAGTCTCTCTACTCACTTAGTTTCATTACCGAAGATGAAGAAAAAGAGAAAAGGAAAACACTGAGTTGGCAAAATACCAAAACAAGATGGCTCTCTCTCTTAGCCTGGTCACTTCTCTTGCCACCCAGGGTGCTGGAGGAGGTGAGATTTGGCTGTTGGCCACATGGGGCGCTACTAATCTTATATATGGCAGCCTTTCCAATTCAACCTTTTGGTTGCTGTAGGTTACCTGGAGCAAAAACTATATCTCGAAAACTATTGAAAATAAATAGATCTATTAGGGCTTACATTTTAGGAAATTTACTCTACTTTAAATGATGCTCTCTTAGATTTTCTATTGTTGTTGGTAGTTGTAAAGATGAAGAATTAATTGTTTTTAACGTTTTGAAACAGCCGCCATTTTTTATTCCCCCTACGTATACTTGGCAGACTCATCAATTTTGATTAGTAATTATACATAGTTGGTAAATGTTTACCTCCTCCCCCAAAATGGCGGAGGTCTATTTTTTTGAGACAAGAGTGTACTGTCAGTTCCGAACCGAGCCGTCTATGGACGACTTTGGGTAGGTTACAACAACTAGCATATTAGTGCACCCGAACAAATCCGCCATTTTGGGAGAGCTGAGGTAAACATTTACCTTACTCATCCCACTTAAAATATCGTTCCATACGATCGGCATGATGATAATTAGAAACTGTGAGAGCTTCGGCACGGTGTACGTCGATGAAATTTTTGACGAAGTAATCTGCCATCCTCCAGTAAACGAACGTAAATCCTCTCCAGTAGCGTGCTTTGTGACGCCCTTCTTTCACTAGTCCTAAGGAGAGGAGGTTGCTCTTCAGATCATCGTCGATCTGCGGTCTTTCATCTCCCGTCAGCTCTATCGTCGTCTGTCTCCGGAATCTTCTTACCAAAGCTATGTAAGTAAGGATATACTTAATTCTATTGATAGAATCCCGATTTATCTTAGAACAATCAAACCAACCATCCGTAATGTATTCGAAAACTACATCCCACCATGAATATGGTAGATCTTTGAGGAAGGTCTCCATTACCGTTCCACATCTGTGAGGATGACTCCGAATGAACTCGCTCACGAAGAAGTCTGTGAACGTCTTGTGAACGAATATAAAAGTTGTTCCTTGTTCGTAAACTAAACCTATTTTCGGTAGTTCTATTCTGATGTACTCGTCAATATTAGGCTTTTCTTTGTTCAATTCCGTAGCACTTATTTTTCCGAAAATAGCAACTAAGGCTAAGTAAGTGTGGACGTTTTGCACTGCCTTTATGAAATAGCTGTGTTTGTTATCAGAGCTTATGTTTCCTAATGACTGTTTGCTTTTATCTATTTGGTAAATCCTAATTTTTTTCTCAATGAAGCACTTACACAACTCTATAAAATTTAATTTGCGTTTTCGGTTCCTCAATGCCACTAGGTGCCGAACATCTAATTCTAAGTCCTCATCTGGTTCATTACAAAAACTAGTGACAGTGTCTTCTAAATATTCCGCAGCCAAAAAAAGTATCAATGGGTTCTCTAATATAGTTATACCGACTTTCCATTGACACCTTGTTGCAATCTCTCCGAGTTTTTTTAGCCTTATTGCATCCTCTACACTAGCTTCCTTTGCCCAATAGTCAACTAAAAACTTTGTTTGCTCTTCTTCCGAAAGAGGGACAGTTTTCAAATAAGAAGCTTTTGGTATTTCTATTGGACACGTATTTTCGTTCCGCCTAGAGGTAACATACAGCTTTTCAAATTTTGTTTCGAGTAAAGATATCAACAGGTCTAATACGACATCCTTATAATTCGGACATATTTCATCGAAACCATCGAAAATTAAAAATAATTTCATATAGCCCTGCATAGCGATTCTGAGAAGGTTCTTTTCAAAAGGCGATTCAAGTTTTGTCTGCACGTTTGAATCGAGTAAAGTGTCGATAAAAAAATTCATTGTATTGTCTTTTTCACTACTGCTGTAACTATGTTTCCTTTCCTTTCTCATTTCCAGTTCTCTGTTGAATATTTCTGCGTAATTAATCAAATTTATCCTGCAAATCCATAGATTGGGTTTTGTGTCCTTGAGAGTTTTTATTAGGCTGTTAAGTAAAGTGCTCTTGCCTGATCCTGCTTCGTCGATGATAATGACAACTTGGTTGGACACGTTCAATAGATCCTTTTCGTGAATGACGTTAGATGATTCGACATTTTTCAAGTGGCGATCAAGATAAATATCGCTCAGAACCTTCGTTTCTTCTACGAAATTTCCTACTTTCAAATCTTTACCTTTTATGAGTCGAACCAAAACGTCGCAGTCTATTATCTCTTTCAATTTATCCGTTGACTCCATTTGGCTTTCTATCTCTTCTGCTACAAGTAATGAAGATAGGCTCACTTTGTCAACATTTCCCTGGAAAGATATTAATTTCTTAGACAAGAGACTTTCTTTACTTTCAGAGGTCAGTTGAAGGAATGTGAAAGCATTATCTTTTTCTTGAGTTACCTTCAAATTCGGTATTTCTTCTTCGAGCTCTTCTACATCTATCTCTTTCTCAGTTATTAAAATAATTTTTTTCTTCATTTTAGAACACATCTTGGCCGCTTTGTGTAAATAATTAAAACTACGCGATAATTTGTCTTTTTTCTTACAGTAAATTAACATAAGTTTGTAATTGTTTTCATTGCTAAACGCACTCTGTAGATGACTTCTCGATTCTTTTGAAGAAAATGATTTAAATTTAATATAAAGGACGACATTCTTCGAATTCGTTTCCCATTCTTTGATTATTTTACAATCTTTTAAAATTTGGTTAATTTTTAAAAGGCTGAGGTAGCTACTGGTTTTGTTTATTATTTGAAGTAAGTGTCCGTCTCCTTGAAGAAAATCTTCTATTTTCGAACGATACTTGATCAAATGTTCCTCAGATATAAGAGTATCGATTTTTTTCAATTTATAAGATATGTCCAGACCTTTAGAAGGGAGAGAGTTGATTTCATCTACCATCTCTTTGGTAAAAGCACTCACATCTTGCCGATTTAACCACTTTCCCTTCCTCTGCTTTAACCAATCTAAGAGCCTGTCTTGGAATTGAGGAGCAACCAAAGCTGGGTCAATGGAATCGAACATGGCCCCCATTTCCTTTTTTATTATCGTACCCAAATCTTGCTCGTTTGGAAGTTTCACAGCTAATATGAAATCTTTGATGAAATTGTTAATATCATCGTCACAACTATCTTTTCCTGCTAAAGCTCTGTATATGACGGATTTTCCTTTGGATGCAAACCTGTATAACTTTCCTTTACTCTCTTTTATTATCTCATTAAAATGGGGATTTTCGCAAGGCTTAATGGAGACGCAATGCTTTTGTAAATCTTCAAAATCTAAATCGATATTTGTACATACTATGAAATAAGTCGAAACGGACGAAAATTCTGGTAATTTTTTTAGTTTACAATAGCCGCTGAAGTATTTCTGAAGTGTGAACTGACTTCCCCAGTTGTTGAACTTTTCTTTTAGAAAATCTTTCGATATAATTTTTTTCTCATCGAGAAGTTGTCCGTGTTTGACTTGTACTAAATGGTACTCCCTCACCCCGGCAAATGTAAACATGAGGATGATATCATCGAATGGGTTCAATCTCTTATGTTCCGCAGTCATGTGGAATGTGCAGCTTTCATCTTTTATCTGCATAGATCGGAGTAGACATAACATGCACAGTTTGAGGTGGTAAAGAAACCCATGTCCACTTTCTCGTATTCCTATACCTTCATGCTCACCTTCTCCTCTCTCGAGGTCGGAAATGAAAGAAGTTTCCTCTGGTATAGAGGTTGGTACCGGATCCTTCCCTTTTTCGGCAACTACGTTCGTAGGCGTGTCCATTATTAGAGAAGCACTAAAGTTGAACTTATGTATAAAGTTCTAGAAAACTAATAATTCAATATTATAATTATGTTAGATAAATTTTAGGCTATTTCAAGTTCTTTGTTAAAATATAGAGATATTACTAAATTAGGTTAGGTGCATTGCAATTACTTCTGTCTAATGCCTATATCAACAGTATTGTGGAATTTCGGAGATGTGTTCCTCGGATTTAACCTCTAACTTCTCAACTTGAGTTTTTTTTTCTTTTCCCAAACCCCTAAAACAAAAAAAAAATAGTTAAAAGATAATAAGTACATATCTGTACCTCGGAGGGATACAACACTATGTCCAGTAGTAATTCACATGCTTCAGAAGGATAAAACACCAAGGTGTTCTATCCCTCTAAATGAAAGTGGACTTGGTGTTGTTTTAAAACATGCTATATCTGGTTCTAACTGGTGTTGGACATAGTGCTCTATTCCTCTAAGAAATATGAGGAAAAGCTGATTTTAACTCTGTAATAAAGTCAATATGGAAAAAAATGGACATAGTGTTGTATCCCTCCGAGGTACAGATATATAAAACAATATAAATATGATGGCTTGTTGTTTTCCTTTTCTGAAGCATATTGCCTATTTAAGGAATTTACGTTTATACTGAAAAATGTCTAAAGTACGATTTATAATGAAAATGAAAAAACAATTTAGGAAAATGGCGGTCAATAAAGGTACCGAATCTATTTATTGTCAATCAATGTTTCGCCCCACTTTGTAGGGCTTAGTCAGGGCTAAATGAAAACAAGATACAAACATTGTTAGATATGACAGAACATTAGAATAAATATACAGAGAAAATAAAAAATCATATAAAAAAAAAAAAAGCTTGAAGAAAAACTTATAACTACAAAATTAATAACAAAAGATGTTATTTCCCTCACGTACAGACGCATCAAACACAGAAACAGTGACTAGACTATTCCCCCCTCCCTTGTACACTCTAATTTTTTGCTCTTATTTACCTATTTTCATATACTATTACAGTTGTTTCTTGCTTTCTTAGACTTACTCCATTTCTGAACTATTGTGGAACAAGTTTTTCTATTTTCATTATCACTTTTAAATACTATTTAAAACAATAATTTTTTTATATATAAGAAGATAGTCAGGGTTGCGGTCAAAAGAGGAGACAAAATGTTTACAACTATTTATTTTCCGACGTTTCGCCTCACTTTGCAGGGCTTCATCAAGGCTAAAAAGATACAATCTTTGCTTATTTATTATCATTTTATATCTTTATTATTACTTATTTATTTATAATTATTCTTTTATGACGTTTATTTAATCTCTATTTTTTTCCCTTCCGCGTATTTTTTGTTTTATGTACATCTCCTGTACTTTTTTTTTTTAAACTATATTTTACGTATTTTTATAAACAAATTTTACTCTTGCCTTTGTTACATATTTTTATTCTTATCTTTGTATTTTTATTCTTATCATTATATATTTTGTATCTGACCGCAACCCTGACAATCTTCTTATATATCAATTTTTACGGTCAACTATATATACATATATACAATAATTTTTTTTATTTTATCTTCACCTTATAATACTTACAAATAATGTTCTTTAGATTTTATCATATTTTTCTCTTTTATTACTACTCATCTACAATGTACGATCTTTTTTTTTCTATTTATTTATTGCAATTTACAACTGTATTTACATTAAAACACATTCATCACTATAAATAAATAGTTTGTTAATATGATAGTTGATAGTGTAGTTAATCTAAATATCATGGAAACTCCTACTGCTACTACGAAGATAAACGTAATGAACTACATTATAGCACATTAAACTGGCTTTAATTTTAGTGGTGATAGACATCTTTATGATTCCTGAGATATAGATTTCCCACAATAAATTCACTATCTAGTAGTTTTCTTGATATTTGCAAACATAAATTGATTTTTAATAAATCTCACCAAATCACATTTACCCTTCGTCAGGGACGTGACAGTCGTTAGGGTTCAGGCGCAAGTCCCATTGTGCTCTGTTTGGAACGTTGTGGGTTCGATTCCCACCTGGGGCAGTTAGCATTCATTTTTCGGCGGTTCAGAGGATTGAATCTTGACACTCTCAGCTTGGTTAGTACGCGGCGGCACTTGCCGGACTTGTTCCCCCGCCAAATACCAGTACCAGTACCCTTCGTCGTAAACCCATGACCTCCTGCCCCACAGTGGCCTTTAATAATACCCCACTTATTTCTGTTGGACAGATCCGTTACTTAGGACTACATCTAGACAGACGACTGACATGGAATCTTCGTACAAGACTGAAAAGACCGGAAACTGCACATCGATTCCGACTATTACAACATTTACTAGACAAACGGCCTATTCAATACTAGACAAATCCAATCCTTACAGTCCAGAATCCTTAATGTACCTTAATTCGTCACAAATCAAGTGATTCATCAGAACCTCATATTTGGCTAGAACCAGATACCATTTCTACTATGATAAACTTCCCAACCATTCAACCCCACTTCTTTCTAACCTGGTTTCTCCTTCATTACCTAATAATCCTCCTAGGCGTCTGAAAAAGAAGATGACCTCGAGATCTATTCCTCTATTAATGAGTAGATTCTCCACATGTTTATATCATGTCATTATATCACTTACAGCAAATTAACGTGTTGTATATATTTTTATGCTGTTGTAAATAACAATAAATA
>NW_027114806.1:2125658-2127261 GCF_000696795.3 Halyomorpha halys
CTTAAAAACTAACCTAAAAATAAAGAAAAACTAAAAATTTAATTTCTTGTCACTGTCACTTACTGATCCCTCCACAGGGCTGGGTTAGATCAGTCGGTAGAGAAGAAACTCTTGAGTTTTTCATAATTCACTCTGATTAAATAGTTTCAGGAGACAAGTTCGACATTTCTATCATGTTCTAGTTGCTCCGGATAAAAATTCTTCAATC
This sequence comes from Halyomorpha halys, assembly GCF_000696795.3. NCBI lineage: Eukaryota > Metazoa > Arthropoda > Insecta > Hemiptera > Pentatomidae > Halyomorpha > Halyomorpha halys. Next base: position 2,125,867 of record NW_027114806.1, read on the forward strand.
TGAAAATAATTCAAAATCCTAGGAATTATTCCAAATGGGTTGTTATTTTAATATATTCTCCAATCGACTTTTAAAGGCATTTTCATACAAAAATTGCCATGGAATAATTTCTATTATAGATAAGCTGACTAATAGCTTTTCACTGTCATAATGCAAATTTCTTTATGATATTTCTTTTTATACATCCTGACAGAATTTCTGAACAGTACCTAAAACAAAAATAGTATTAAATAAATCAAAAATTGTATCCTTATTAGTCTCAACTCTTTTTATTTCAACAGTCCAACGTTTCGGCCATTTCGGCCATCCTCATGGACAATCTAAATATTTAACAGCTTATATTATGTATTCATTTGTAACATTTATAACAACAACATTATCACCAATAATATAACATACCTTCAATTATAAATTCTTCCTCACATTAAATTTTAAAATTTGTTTTCCAGACTATTCTGCCGAGGTCATTAATTATAAGTTAAAACCTATTAAAAAGTCAATTATTAGAGAGTAATATTTATTATTAATAAGCTTAAGTTTAGTTACCTATTTTTTAAAATTTAAAATCATAAATATCTAAATCTTCTTATAAGAATATAAGATATTAAGAAGATTTAGTCATTATATCATATTATGATTATCATAATATCAGAAGATTTAGATATTTATGATTTTAAATTTTTAAAAAAAATAGGTAACTAAACTTAAGCTTATTAATATTAGCTTATAATTAATATTAACTTATAATTAATGAGCTGGGCAGAATAGCCTGCGAAACAAATTTTAAAATTTAATGTGAGGAAGAATTTATAATTGAAGGTATGTTATATTATTAATGATAATAATAGTTGTTGTTATAAGTGTTACAAATGAATATATAATATAAGCTGTTAAATATTTAGATTGTCCATGAGGATGGCCGAAATGGCCGAAACGTTGGACTGTTGAAATAAAAAATGTTGAGACTAATAAGGATACAATTTTTGATTTATTTAATAAATAATTACCCGTCTGAAGAAATTGAAATAATATATTAAAAAAAACAAAACACTAAATGAAAATGGGTAAATATATTTGATTCCCTATTTTATTATTTTGATTTCTTATAATATATACATATAAAATATGGCCATTATTTATATTTGGCAATTATCGGAGCCAGATGAAAAGTGGTTTCAAAACTGTGTGCCGCAAACCAGAGCTGGGCAAAAATTATCTAGAGATAAAATTAATGAAGGGACAGAGGTTCAGTACTTTATAAAGAATTACTGTTACTAGAGGTGTACCATTAATTACTGTTTCCCCAATTAATGACCCACTTAACCCAAGAACGACACACTGGGGTGTCACATACCCCAGCACTTTTTAAATTTTGAATAATTCCTACATGTGTAG
>NW_027114806.1:2129477-2130259 GCF_000696795.3 Halyomorpha halys
CTTTTTGTGAAAGGGGAAAGGACAGGAAGACGAAATTGACATGTCTGCAATGTAAGAGAGCTATTTGCAATGAAAACAGGGCGGAAATATGTCTGCAGTGCAGTGTGTGAAAGAGGTCCTTTCGGCGCCCCCACTATGTATTTTATTCATTTTTAATTTTAAAAATGACTTTTCCACCTCGTTTTATGATCCATTTACTTCTTATTTATCTGTATTTAAGAGCCATACAAATTATTTTTTTTATTTAGGAACAACAATTAATTTTTATTCATTTTTTAGCTAGTTGGCTCGTAAATTTTTACAATATGTGGTTTTTGGAAATACATATCTACTTAACCCATTTTGAAATGATTTATTTTTGTTACCTAGACCACTTAGTTATTTTAAAATGCATTATAAGCATTGTAGGTTTATCGCTTATATTTTATACCAATTCATATGTTGGGGTGTATCACACCCCAGAGTGTCAGATTAAGTTGACTTATTGAAGTGTGTCATTCTAGGGTTAATAAAAGGCCTAAAAGCCCTAAAAGGCTCCCGAACACACATAATTGACTCATGGTTACAATAACTGAATAAATAATTTTCTATAACAGCCGGATTCGAACTCAAGTCATTGGAGTTAGTAGCACAGTCTCTTACCCCGCTCCCTCGTTTTCAATCCATTTTTTTATTTGATAAGAAATAAAAAAAAAAAATAATAATCAATAAAGTTAATAAAAAAAAGAAACGGATAAAAAATGATAGGAAAACGGCAACAGACATATTTTCAGGTATGTGGT
>NW_027114806.1:2131999-2133266 GCF_000696795.3 Halyomorpha halys
GATCAGTAATACCTTTGTTGTTCGCAAATATACGTCCCGCCACAACACATATTTCAAGGACGTATACAGAAGTCTTACCCATACTCGATATTGTTTATGTTTGACGTATTTATACGTCACACTCGGTTAACGGGTTAAAATACGCACAATATTAGATGAGTATTGTCATGCTTGCTGATGTAGCAATGGTTTGTTAGTATTAACCTGTATATTTAATGATTAATGTAAATTTAGAAATGTTATATGACTTTTTTTTAAATGTAAAACCTTAATGGAATAAGAGCCGATATAAATAATAAATATATTCAAATTATATGTATAATGAATATTCTGACCTGATTCTTTAGAATAAAAACCTCACATAACATGAAAATGCTGAACCAGCATTCAGTTAACACACAAAGAATAAACGCACGCTTTCATTATTTATCAATCTTTACACACTTCAGCAGAACAGTTGTTCAAGGTCAAAGCACACGAAGATACACGAACGCATAGTGCACTGACCTCCAGAGATGCGAGAAAAAGTCGTATAAATAGGTGATGCCCTGGGGCATCGGAGGTCGAGGGGGGGGGGAACCTAATTGGGAAAAAAAATTAATTTATTTTATTTATTTATTTAGAAAAATACTTTCAATGTAGTCCGACCAGATGACGACATCTATCGGTCGGTGCCGAAATAACATAGAGAAATAATAAATATAAGGGGTATTTATTTATCTTTAGTTTAACATGTTAATTGGAAAATTCATGTGAAATGGAGAAATATTTCCTTTTTTTACCATATTAAAACGATATTACATGGTTGAGAGTCTGTTAAATGTTGTAATAAATTAGTTTAATCAAAACTTAAAAGTAAACAATAACATGAAGTTTTGGAAGGAAAGGTTATAAAACAAGTTGATCAAACAATTCGCTAGGAGCTCTTAAGCATTTAACATGACTTTACAACATTTGACGTGATAAAACATTTTACAACTAACACGTCATGAATACCCCTAAAATTAATGACACTTTACATTATTAGGACGTTGTGGAGAATGCCTAGATTTATAAGCTAGAACAGTACAATATGAATTAATTTCCAGCGATAATACAATTAACAAAATACAACTAAATACAAAAATGTTAATAAAGTAAAATAAAAAAAAAGTATTGGAAGAACTTAAGAATTAAATAATAATGAAACTAATTTACAATTAATAATTATGAGTTAATGAAATCGTAATAGGTATTGAGTGAACTTAATTAAAAATAAAAAACAATA
>NW_027114806.1:2133355-2142009 GCF_000696795.3 Halyomorpha halys
AATAAGCCCTATTAAACTATATCAATGAGGATTAGACCAAACAGATTAAATATCATTTAGTTCTTATTTATAGACTGAGTTATACCAAAATCGTTAAATCCATTTTTGAGAAAATCGAAAAAAATGTGAAAAATCGATTCTAATAAGTGGCATTTTCGGTTAGTCTATTGTAACGAAAATGATACTGTCACATCCCCGTCATACATCTGTCCTTAGAGCCCAAGAAGAGAAAAAAGGCAGTAATCTAACCCCAATTTTTTATTACTTTAATGAAAACTAGGTATAATTATTAGTATAAATTGATGAGTCTGCCAAGTATAGGTAGGGGGAATAAAAAATGGCGACTGTTTCAAGGCGATAAAAAAAATTAATTTTTCATTCGGAGCTCTATATCATAAAAAGTAGCAACACAAGAAAACTAGAGTAAATTTTCTAAAATATGAGCCCTAAGAGAGCTATTTTCGGCCAATAGTTCCCGAGATATAGCTTTTTAAAAAGCAATATTTCATAAGAAATGCACCGAAAGATAAGTAGTTAGTGTATTTATTTTGAGCAATCTATATCTCAGGAACTATGTGACGTATAGATGTCTATTAGCACTCAAATTAAAGCTAGTTTAATGTACTATAAAGTAATTTATCTTCGCAGGAATGTTAGTTTTCATGATATTTGCTAAAATAATTTGATTTATAGTTGTTCGGACAAATTTACAAATGCCAAATTTATATTTATATGCGAATATCTTAAAAGCTATTACCCCTATGATAATAGATACTTTATAGTAAGTTAAATTTCCTTTTATAGTAAGTTAAATTTTAAGTGCTGGCAGACATTTCTACGTTTTATGGTTCTAGACATATATTTTTTTATAATTTAAATCAAACATTTTATCCGAACAACTATAAATTATCATTTTGTGAATTTATTTTGTCATGATCATAAAAACTACTACTCATACAAAGTTAAGGTCATTACCTATTTAATGGTAAATTTAAGTACTGACTAACATCAGTACGTCTTATGGTTTCTCATATAAAGTCTTTCATAAATCAAACTTATTGTCCGTAAAACTATAAATCAATTTATTTTAGCAAATATGAAAACTACTATTCCTACGAAGATAAAGGTCATAAATTACTTTATAGTAGATTAAACTAGCTTTTATTATTAACGTCACAGAGTTCCTGAGATATAGAATTCTCAAAATAAATACATTAACTACTAATCTTTCAGTAGATTTTTAAGAAATGTTGCTTTTTAAAAAGATATATCTCGTGAACTATTCGACGTAAATAGCTCTCTTAGGGCTCATATTTCAGCAAATTTACTCTTCTTTAAATAATGTTCTTTTAGATTTGCTAGTGTTGTTGGTAGTTCCGAATGAAAAATTAATGTTTTTTAAGGCTTTAAAACAGTCGCCATTTTTTATTCCCCCTACCTATAATTGTCAGATTCATAAATATTTACTAGTAATTAGGTACAGTTTTCATTAAAGTAATAAAATATTTAGGTGAAATAACTGCCTTTTTTTTCTTCCCGGCTCCTGTACTCTAAATATGAAATTTTTTTTCGTGTAGTTTTTGAGCTAAACTGTTAACACAGACCAGGGATGTTCAACAAGTCGATCGCGAGCTCAATTTGGGTCGATCGTCGATCGCTCGCAATAGTACAAGACCCGGGAAGAAAAAAAGGCAGTTATTTCACCCCATTTGTTTAATACTTTAATGAAAACTATGTATAATTACTAGTCAAAACTGATGAGTCTACCAAGTATACGAAGGGGGAATAAAAAAAAAACGTTTATCTTTGTAGGAGTAGTAGTTTTTATGATATTTGATAAAATAAATTCACAAACAGTTAATTTCTAGTTGTTCTTATAAAATGTTTGGTTTTTGAAAAAATATATCTCTAGATAGATAAGAAGCACTTATGTCTACCAGCACTCAAAATAAAAGAAACTTAACTTTATAAAGTAGTTTATGTCACTTATCTTCGTAGGGATAGTACTTTTTATAATACTCGCATATGAATATAAATTTGGCAAATGAAAATTTGTCCGAACAACTATATATTAATTTATTTTAGCAAATATGATGAAAACTACTACTCCTACGAAGATAAACATAATATACTACTTTATAGCTCATCAAACTAGCTTTAATTTGAGTGCTAACAGACATCTGTACGTCAAATGGTTTTTGAGATATAGATTGTTCAAATTAAATTCACTAACTACTGATCTTTCAGTATGTTCTGTGCAATATTTTAATGAAATATTGCTTTTTAAAAAGCTATATCTCGAGAACTATTGAACGTAAATAGCTCTATTAAGGCTTACAGTTTAGCAATTTTCTCTACTTTAAATGATGTTCTCTTAGATTTTCTATTGTTGAAGGGAGTTTTAAATATATAGAGATCCGAATGAAAAATCAATTATTTTTAACGTTTTGAAACAGCCGACATTTTTTATTCCCCTTACCTAAACTTGGCAGACTCATTAATTTAGACTAGTAATTATACATAGTTTTCATTAAAGTAATAAAAAATTGGGGTGAAATAACTGACTTTTTTCTCCTCTTGGGCTCTTGTACTATAATCTCTGGAGTGGAATTCCGTATACTATGAACTTTGAATCGATTATTGAAGACAATATAATAGAATTCTGTTGGCCTGAAACTGTAATCTCCGCTCGTCCAGCACAATATATTTCAATAATAAATAATTATTTTTGTTTTTACGTAGGTACGTAAGTACGTAGATAAGCCGTATACCTATATTTCAGTACAAAGTGTACTCAGCGAGCTATACATAGATTAGCAAAAATTAAGTCATATTATTCATTCATTCATGATATATTTTCCTGGCCCAAAAAAAAAAAAAAACAACACGAAAGTGAAATATTAAAATCAAATTATCAGCCATAATGTGCAGCTTTATAACAAATTTTTCATATTTACGAACAAATAGTACAACTTATGCATTGAAGTTAATAAAAAAATTAAATTGCTTTTTAAGTTGGTAAAAATCTATCTTGAACAAGTGTCGAAAAATCGAAGTTTTTACGGTACCGCATGTACGGAATCCTATCAAACGTTGTGTCCGGAAATTTATTTTCTTCATGAGTCTAAGATCTACTCTTTATCTTAAAAGAGTGTCGTGATAGACTTGTCATGGGCGTAGTCTAAGAGATGAGTGGGTGTGAAATGAATACTTTAATTTAACCTATGTTTAAATAGTTTATTAAACATAGTACACACTGTGTTTCAGTATAAGGTGCATTCCAGCGAGATATGAGTAGATAAGTAAAATAAATGTTCAAAACTATTTATTTTTTATATTAATAATAATATTTGGTTAACATAATTGTAATAATTATTATTGTTCTCTATTCATTTCTTTTGTCAAACTTAACTTTATATTTTACTTCTTTATTCTAAAATTTGACTATATAATTTTAATTTTTAACTTATTAATAAACTAAAATATTCATATCCCTTTGCGTTATGTAACTTTAAATTTTTATTTCCTTAATTATGTTATTTAATTTTTTCAATTACCTATACATACATTTTATTTTCCACTTCTTTCATCACTTTAATTTTCTTAATTGTATTCTGTGCAATTATATACTTTATGTCATTCTGTTTGTTTTATTTTTTGTATTCATTGGTTTTTATCTTGTTCTAGAATATAGTGTACAATAATAATATTTATAATATAGTTGAGTATAATATAGAATTAATAAAATTAATTTGATGAAAGAAGTGGTAAATAAAATTTATATGTAGGAAATTGAACAGGTAGGTAAAATAACATAATTAAGGAAATTAATAAAAATTTGAAGTTATATAATGCAAAGAAATATGAATATTTTAGTTTATTAATTATTTAAAAATTAAAATTATGGAAAGAAAAAATAAAATTGAGAGAAAAAAAATATATGTAACAAATGAAATATGTAACCATAATATTTGTTAAAGAAGCAAAATATGAAGTTATAATTATTAAATTAATGGGGAAAAAAATTGAAATAACATTTAAATTTTAAATAATTTGAATAAAATTTAAACTGTACAAAAAATTTAATAAAAATTAAATTTTGTTACATAATTTTTTTTAATGTTAATAACTTCATATTTTGCTTCTTTATCTAATATTATGGTTACATATTTCAATTGTTACATATATTTTCTTTCTCTCAATTTTATTTTTTCATTTCATAATTTTAATTTTTAAATTATTAATAAATATTCATATTCCTTTGCATTATGTAACTTCAATTACCTATATATATATATTTTATTTTTCACTTCTTTCATCACTTTATTTTTATTAATTTCATTCTGTACAATTATTTACTTTATGTCATTATGTTTATGATTTATTCTTTGTATTCATTGGTTGTTATCTCGTTCTTTGTTCTTAGCACTGATGAAGGCTAGAAATTCTGGCCGAAACGTTGGCACGATTAAATAAGTTACTTAAATTTATTTATTGTTATATTTTGACCGCACCCCCAACCATCTTCTCATATAATTCATCCACGGTAAACTATCTCCCATTATGAATTTTTATGTTACTATGGGAGGTTTATCATAAATTTTTTTTTGGTCAGCACAATTATCACTGTAAAAAATAAAATCAATTTATTCATTTGTTTGTTACCTTTACTTTTCAATGAATCAGAGCATAAAACTACCAATCTCGCCTTCTTGTCGAACAAGGTAATTACGTTTATTTCTACTTATAGTAGTAGTATGTACAGTACATACCAGATGGCAGAAGGTCTCGTGGAATACCAAGGATGTCTTACCTGGAGTATGTTGACAGGCTTTGCAGAGCAAGAGGGAAGGATCTTCGTCAGGCCAGGATGCTAGCTGCTAATAGAGAATGTTGGAGCCTGTGGCTGAACGCTTTCCTAGTTACTACAGGAAGAAGCAAAAGAAGGAAAAGAAGATTTCTACTCGAAAATGGTAAAGTTAAAAACAAGTCCTAATATGTGACAGTTTACGAAAAATAAATAAATTAAATATAAAAAATAAATTAAATATAACAGGTAACCTTTAAATACCAAAGGTAGAAAAAGGTAAGACACAACACGAATTACTTTTTCTTTCTACACAGTAATGCACTACTAACTCACATTTTATTGCTGTTTTAGAGGGTTCGGAAAAAAAAAATAATATTCCCAACTTGTCGCAAAGCAAAATTTGTCATCAATTCAAGAAAACAATCCGAACAGATCTCTTGAAAATAATTGAACAATATTATGGAATAATCTTGAGCCATTGTTCAAGAAGGATTGTGTACATCTTGATACCGGCATATCTATTCTTTGGTGGAAAATGAACATGTGCTGTTCTCTGTGGTGAAATTACACAATGTTTGGAATAAAAAATAAAAAAAAGTCTTTTTTTTCGAGTGGTACCACTAAAATAGCCAAGTAGTAATATCTTTTCCAAAACGTATTGGAATCCAGTCCCAGGAACAGTTATGACGTCATGTCTAACAATATGAAGGATAGCAAGAAGTAGCATCTAGAACCAGTTGTGTTGCGGATTCTAAGCTGGAAGGTCAGGTGTGTATTTTGCAAGCTGAGTTGTTTATTATTTTTTTTATAACTAAAAATAATTTAATAAAATAATTCTGTTTTTACTTATAAAGCTAACAATTTTTTTTATGATAAAATGTGAATTATTTGCGTTTTTCTTTTTGTCCAAAAGCACGAAAGAAGAAAAAATAATTGGATGAATCGATTATGTCTGAACAAAACTTATAATATAACCCAATCTACATACAGACAGACAAGAAACCAATTTTGTTCTCTGATATCTAAAACGTAAATTAATTTTAGTTTTAATTTCCACTTTACAGTTTATCCAAAGCCTTACTGCCCGAGTGCGGAGTAATAGCAACTGTAGGAATAGCAGTTTCCATAATATTTCCGAAAATAAATTCTCAAAATATTAATTTCTAATTGTTCGGACAAAATTTTTGGTTTATGAAAACTATGTCTTAGGTACCATTATACGTACAGATGTCTGCTAGCACTCGATATAAAGCTAGTTTAACGTACCATAAAGTAGTTTATAACACATATCTTCTTAGGAGTAGTAGTTTTCATTCATTCTTATTTTCATAGCTTTAAGATTTGCTAAAATAAATGTATTTCTAGTTGTTCGGACAGAATTCTATATGCAAAATTCATATTAAAATGCGAATATCATAAAATATTCCCCTCCTTCCTCCCCTACGAAGATACGTGTCATAAATTGCTTTACTGTATCTCTGTACTGGCAGACATCTGTTCGTCAAATACTTCCTAAGATGTAATTTTTTAAATATCATGATAACTATTACTCCTACGAAGATAAACGTCATAAACTACTTTATAGTAAATTAAACTAGCTTTGATTTGAGTGCTAATAGACATCTGTGATTCGAATAGTTACTGAGATATAAATTTCCCTAAATAAATGCACTACTGATTTTTCAGTGTTTTTTTTTTTTTTATGAAATGTTGCTTTTAAAAAAAAACATTGTTAATTTTAGTAAATTTACTATACTTTAAATGATGTTTTTGGAGGGTTTCTAGTGTTGTTGGTAGTTTAGTAATAGTGGTCAGTAGAGAAAAAAAAAAGTTATTTCACTTCAATTTTTTATTACTTTAATGAAAACTATGTAAAGTTAAGAGAAATAATCGACCACTCTACCAACCATAATGTCTGCAGTTCTATAAGTTACAAAACAATCATTTTTGAGTCTTTCAAGGGAAAAAAAAACGTTGTACTTTATTTTCAGTTAAAAATTGGTTCAGTTTTTACCTCGAATATACAAGGGATATAGTTAATGTCATTATAAATGAAATAATGAAGTATTTCAATATTTCACGGCCAAGAAGTTTATTTTATTCGAAAAAAATCGAAAATCTTCGCTCGGATTTTTCAATGTGAGCTAATATCTACTGGTACTGGTACTGGTACTTGGTGAGGGTCCGGAAAGTGGGCCTAGTTGTCCGAGGTGAGAGTGTCAAGATTCATTCTTCGGGACCGCCAAAAAATGAATGTTATACTACCCCAGGTGGGAATCGAACCCACAACGTGCCGAACCGAGCGCACTAGGACCTGCGCCCCAACTCACACGTCCCCGAGCTAATATCTATAAAACTGCCAAAAAAAAAAATACAGCACATTTAGAATGTAGTAAAATAGAGCTCTTCGCGTTCGATAGCTCTCGGAATCGAGTTAAAAAAAAAAAAGCAACATTTCTTTCAAAATAACGAAAAATCAATTTTTGTACATTATTTGGGCGAATATCATGGAAACCTCTATCCCTAGGAACAACGTATGCATGTCTTTAGCTATAAATTTATGGTAAATTTGTGAGTGTTTTTATTTATTTATTTATTACCAGTCGGCTTGGTTGGCCTTAAAGATTATATTAGATGTGCAATATTTTTTTTTAACAATTGATTATGGGGGGGGATAGTCTTATACAAAAGACACCCCTAATTATTTACAATGTTATAAATAAGTAAAAAAATTAAGATTTATATGCGAATATCTTAAAAACTACTACCCATACGAAGATACGTGTCATAAAATACTTTATAGTAAGTTAATTTTTCTTTATTTTGAGCGTTGGCAGACATATGTACGTCTTATGGTTCTAGATATATAATTTTTCATAAATGTCAATGAAACTTGATGTACACAAGAGTTGCTCCAATTCGTACACTTATATGAGAAAAATATCTTATCACAAAGGTCAATAAAACTCTTTTTTTGTTTGGTCTATCAAACATATACAAAACCGAATTTTTTCAGTAATAAATTGGAAGTGGCCGAAGAAATTTCGAAACAAATATTTCACGAAACAAACTTTCGTTGGTATTGACTTGGGCGAAATATTTTTGTTGGATAGTTTAAAACAAAATAACAACAACCAGTAAAAACTCATTTTTCCCAATGCCAAAAGAATACCTGTAAGATTTGGTCCACGATTCATAAATATAGTTGGGAGAACCAATTATGGTAAATTCGTTTATAGGTATTGGAGTGTAAGAAACCACTCTCATCAACATTATAAGACATATTTAATTTTGGAGTTTTTTTCACATTATCCACCACAGTGCAGGCAGAATTGCGGATTTTGCATAATTAAAAAATGGATAAACTTATAAAAAATTAACAAATGCACATAAACGATTCCAAAATACTTTTTATTTTTAAAACTCAATCTATCATCCAAAAGTTTATGAACCCCATTGTAATTTTGGTTCTTTCTTCGGGACAATAAGTTGCAGTGAAGTTATTACATATTTTAAATAATATTTTAAGAGAGTTTTTGTTTTCATTTATTTATTTATTTATTTTTATTCTTATTTTATTTTATTTTAGTATGAATGTGATCATTCATCACTATTACCTATTGCCTATTACCTTATACAGATTGTAATATCTACCTATAAATAAAAAGTATTTAAAAAAATTTCTTATTTAAAGATTTTACTGCTAAACTCATTGTAATATTTTATTTTAATTTAAAAAGAACTCTTTTTTTGTCCGCAACGTCATGGGTATTCTATGAGGAAGTCTCTCTCGATCAGCCAGTTTTGATTGGGGTTTTCCGTGTTGGTGTACGTGGAGCAATAA
>NW_027114806.1:2142250-2150929 GCF_000696795.3 Halyomorpha halys
TCACTTTGAACTAATAAAATTTCCAAGGTTATAACTAGGGGATTTTTTTTTTCGGTGGAATTGGCATTACTTCTAAAAACAGATAAGAAATAAATATTTCTGCCTTCTATTTTCGATTAATTAAAGAATTCCAAGATTCGGAATAAACAATTAAGTTTAGTTTATCTTAAAATTTTATCAAGATGGTTTGAATAGATTAAGAGTTTTCATCGATAAATGTGAACCTAAGAAAGTCTCCCCCTTCCCTGTGTGGGTGACATAGTTTATTTCATACAACCAAAAATTAAGTAACTATATTCTATAAAATCTCTGTAGGACAGTTTGCCTAATCCCTTTGTTGCTGCTATTATTTATTAATTAAAATATATCTTAGTATAATATATAATAATATATAGTTCAGTACCAATGGCAATCGCAAGAATTCTAGAGGGTAAATTAGAAGAGTTTTTAACCCCGGAGGAACAGTTTTGCTTCACTGCAGCCAGGTCTTGTACGAAAAACATATTTGTCCTAAGGCAGCTCATAGAAAAATGAATGGAGAAAGGAAGAGCTGTACACATAGCTTTTATAGACCTAGAACAGGCTTATGACAGTGTTGTGGGAATCTCTTAGGAGTGTGGGTATTAGTATTGCCTCAATAAATGCAGTGAGGAGTCTGTACAGAGTGAAGCTTGGCTCTTACTTGTCTGAGCCTTTTTCTGCATCTAAGGGTCTTCAGCAGGGATACAATATGTCCCCAACCTTGTATAAAATTTATTTTCAACAGGCAGTAAAGGAGTGGAGCTCGCAATGGGAAGGGCATTGATATCAGCAGACGTATGCTGTTCTCCCTTTTCTTTTCCGACGACCAAGCAGTGGTCACATATAGCAGAGATGGCCTGGAAGAAGCAATGAAGGCTCTGAAAAAAAAATACAGCCTTTGGGGTCTACAAATAAATATTGATAAGACCGAATACCTGCCAGTAAACTGACAAGAGGACCTTCAGATTAATGGAAGTATATGTGAGAAGAGGAAGATTGGTGGGATAGAGAAAAGTGAAGGGATACTCTGACTTAGACAGGCAACCCAATGAGGGGAAAAACCTGCAAAAGAAAAAGCAATATATCTGATGAACTAATATACTGTATCATAACTATATCTGTTATACATTTTTGTTTATAGATTTAAAATATTTATGGATGTAACATATTTTTACATAGACTGTTACTTCTAATATACTATCATAAATAATATTTTTATTTGTATCTAGATTTTTGTACTATATTTCTCGTTATTTTTTGTATACCGGACATTCTAGTATAATATGTTTGAGGGTCTCGTTACTGAGACTTTTATTGTTACAATTTTCGCATTTACTGTTATGCTTATTTTGTGCAGGCAACTATTGCCAATTTCATGATTCGTCCAAAGTCTAATGTAAGTTTTTATGTCTTTCCCTATGTTTGCTCGTGAGAACCACGGTTTTCGAATGATATGAGATGATTTTATAAAACTGTTCGGTGGGGTTCTCCTGATATTGTTTTTACTAGTTTTCTTTTTGATCTAATTTAATCATTCTATAATAATCGGTGTAAGGTAACTTAGTGTATACCGTCTGACCTGTTGTAATGGCTAATTTAGCCATTTTATCAACTGCCTCGTTATCTGTGTGACCTTTAATCCTCTTAAATATTATCTTTTTATTTCTTTTTATTACTTGATAATGTTTTTTTATTATTTCCATTAGGGTATTACTGGTATTTTTGTTTATATTATTATTTAGCGATAACAACACATTCCTACACTCTCTTAAAACTACAAAATTATATTCTGTGGCTTGATTAATGCATTTGAGGGCTCCTGAGATGGCATATAATTCAGCAGTATGAGATGAACAGCCATTGGGCGATTTATTATTAATTTAAGAATGGTTTTTTGTGGAGTTCATAAAACAAAGTCAGAACACACACACAAAAACTATATAATGATAAGAAGACCATTCTCATATTGACCATGGACAATATATATGAGGGGATGGGGGGGTGGGGGTGTGGTCAGAGAATAATACAAATAAGTTAAAAAACTTATTTGTGTAGTACACTTACCGCACACCCAACCATCTTCTCCTCATATAAAAATTATATAGTTCATCTATATCCAACAACTCCTATACCCAACAAATCACTATCTATTATTTTTTAATGTATAGAATGAACCACTATCGTTAAAATTTTATAAAAGGTTAGGAATAGTTTGTTTATATGATAGTGATAGTATGGATAAATTGAAAATTAATAGTTTTAAATACCTATGAATTTTTAGAAAATAGGTAACTAAACATAAGCTCAGGTAACCTTATTAATTATAAATATGACTCTCTAATAATTGACTTTTTATAAGGTGTGTTTGACTTATAATTAATGACCTGGGCAGAATAGCCTGCAAAACCTTAAATTTTGATTTGAGGTGAGAATTTATATTGAAGGTATGTTATATTGTTAGTGATAATGTTGTTTTTGTAAATGTTACAAATGAATATATAATATAAGCTGTTAAATATTTAGATTGTCCTTGAGGATGGCCGAAACGTTGGACTATTGATGTAATAAAAAGTGTTGAGACTATACAAGGATACAATTTTGATTTATTTAATAGTTAAAATTTTGTTTCAGATTAATCCGCTTGGCTGAGCCACTCAACTCAAAAGATGAACATCCTGTTTAATGTTTCATGTTTTATCATCTATGCATTGAGTTTTGTGAGTTATAGTTTTTATTATTATTTTTTTTTTATAGTCGGTTTGACAATTTAAAAACTCGGGGTAAGAATATTACAGAATATTACAAGTCACAGCATGTGACTTTTTCAGTAAAAACTTCTACAATTTTAATTTAATGATTTATATAATTTGCATTCCATTATATTATTGGTGATATGTTGGAATAATTATTTTTCGTAAATCAAACACTGAATAGTTTTACAGAGCAGCGGTCCCCAAAGTGGTTGCTGCAAGCAAAAGCTATTTTCTCAAAGTATTACAATAAAAAAAAATCAAAATTAAAATAGCAAACTTACTGTGGATTTCTGAATTTCCTTTGCACCACATTTTCTAATTTATCTAGAAGAATTTGAGAGAAAAAAAAAATTAAAATTATTTCATCTCAATTTTTTATTACTTCAATCAAAACTATATACAAGGGCGTACCCAAAGGGGGAGCAGAAGGGGGCAGCTAAAATTTTTTCTCAAGCAATAATTGTAATAACTAATAAATCACTGATATAATTTTCTTAAAATTTTGGTTTCATTCAATTTTTCCGTTCTTAAATGTCACAATCTGATTCACTATGGCTTGCACTCCTGTTTTTATCTTCTAGTTTTGATCCTGGGTATGCCCTTGAATATATATATATATATATATATGTGTGTGTGTGTATAGTTAATAACCAAAATTAATGGCTCTTTAAACTTTACTGCCAATTTGTACTTGTTTTTTAGGGTTTTTCACCTTAGTGGGCAATTGTCCGGATCAGGGATTTTGAGTAAAATAGCTTTAGGTTAAATGTAGAGCTCCAGTGCGGTGTCACGCTAGTCCTTGATCTATTGTTTTTTAGTTGATCATTTGATATTTTTTCCATTTCTCAAAAGTTCTTATTTTTCCTTAGATATTGAACTTTAGAACCTAGGCCATTTGGAGTCCATGATGTATTTATTTTTGGGGCATGGGGTCAATTTATTTTTGAGGCGTGGAATGAATATAATTTTTGGGCCCGGGGCTGTAACAATTTTAAGGTCTCTGATAAATTTCTTTTTAGGTTCTGTGGTGGATTGGTGTTTGGGTCTGGGATGGATTATTTTTGAGGCCCTGAGATGTAACAATTTTAATGTCTAGTAAATTTGTTTTTGGGTTCTGTGGTGGATTATTTTTGGTACCTGGGTCTGATATAATTTTAAGTTCTTGAGCAAATTTGTTTTTTGGGGTTCATAGTAGATTTGTTTTTATGGCCCCTAGCAACGTGGCAGTTAATACAACAGTTAGTCCGGTGACTTGTACTATTAACAATCACTCCAGACCCAGTGTGATTGTCATGACTGTAACTATCCAATAGTTTATGAAATTAGAAAATTTTATGAAATTTTAAATCCAACAAATTTATGAAGTGTTGCATTTAAAAAATCTATATCTCGGGAACTATTGAACGTAAATAGCTCTATTAGGGCTTATATTTTAACAAATTTACTCTACTTTAATTGATGTTCTCTTAGATTTTCTAGTGTTGTTGGTAGTTTTAAAGATATAGAGCTATAAATGAAAAATTAATTTTTTTAACGTTTTGAAACAGCCGCTATTTTTTATTCCCCCTACCTATACTTGGCAGACTCACCAATTTAGACTAGTAATTTTACATAGTTTTCATTAATGTAATAAAAAATTGGGTTGAAGTAACCACCTTTTTTTCTTACCGGCTCTTGTATAAAAAGGTGCCAAAGCTAGTGTGACAGTACAATCACAATTGTAACTATTATTCAGTTACAGTTACGATTCTTTAAGACTGGTTAAAATGGTATTTATGGGATAAAGCGGATATTTTCAAAGCTCTAAGTGGTTTTTTTTTGGTTGGTAGTATCAGTAGCACTGCTGTGAACAATAGTTGGTAGTTATAAAAAATGGCGTCTGTTTCAAATGTTAAAAAAATTTTATTTTTCATTCGGAGCTCCATATCTTAAAAACTACCTGAAACACTAAAAAAATTAACTTTTAGATAAAGATGTGTACTTTTCCCTAGGAATAGAGTAGTTTTCATGATATTTGCTCAAATAATGAACAAAATATTGATTTTTGGTTATTAGGAAAAAAATATGGCTTCTTACAATTTTGTCTGTTGTTTTGATGAGGTAATTGATTTGTTGTGGATGTTTTTAAAACTCTAATAAAGTCATTGATAAAAACAATAATTATAATGTTCTAGAAGGAAAGTTTACAAAACAAGTTGCCTAGAAAATCCGCCAGGAGCTCCTGTGCATTTAACATATAACTGGAACTTTAAATTTGGTTCCTCACAATCCTATGCTTATAACATATATAATTTTTTTTAATAATTTATTTATTGATATTTACAACTGTTTACAAATATAAACATCAAGTAAATTTGCTGTAAGTGATATTATGACATGATAAAAACATGTGGAGAATCTACCCATTGATAGAACTCCAAAAACATTTCTAAAAGAGAAGATCTCGAGGCCATCTTTATAACATTTAGCTTGTTAAAACATTTTTCATATAATATAACATCATAAATACCCCTAATAATGTATTGTGAAATAAATAAGTAATATAAAATGGACTTATCTTTTCAGGTTTCGAGTGAAATCACAGTAAGAACTCCAGAAGGTGAAATACTCCCCCTGGCTGGTTTTGCCTCACATCAACATTTTTACACACAATTGCAGCAAATTATTGAAAAAAAAATTCAAGCAGCTATTGACTCATTGTTTAGTTATTCAAAAATATCTTTTGATCAAATTCTTACAAATATTAATTCTAACCAATATCTTTTCCTACAACTGCTTCATTCACTGAGTACAGAAGATGTGACTCTTTCCAGGCAGCTGCTTGAGCAATTAGCTGATACCGACTACGGCCAAAAAGATACTCTGAATGAATGGATTAGGTCAAATTTGCAGCTACCATCTAATGTGATGTATCGCGTTATAAAATCAGTAGCAAACGCAAAAACTACAGGAATATTTGAAATATCTCCTTTGATATCAAATGAAATTTTATTGATAGGAAACAAATCTGAATTGTTTCTTGAAGCTTGTAAAAAGGGTGATAATAAAATTATTGAATGGTTCCTCGAAACTGGAACTGACTTTGATTTAGGACTCCCGCTGGAAGTCGCTTGGGAAAAAGGAAGGTGGGATATCATAAAAAAACTTATTCAAAACGGGGCCCTGGATGACATTAAAGTTTTAGATAAGGTCAAAAATTTAAATGGAAGTCTTCTTCATTTAGCAGCTGCTAGTCATTCTCCTGAGGCTGTCACAAAACTTTTGGAAGCTGAATTGCCGATAGATGCTTTGAATAATACTGGTGCTTCTTCGCTATACATAGCAATTGAAAGCAACAATATCGATACTGCTAATATTTTGTTACAAAAAGGAGCAAATTCTGAATTAAAGACAAAATCTGGAAACATGGCTTTACATGCTGCTGCTTCAAATGGAAATTTGAATGCTGTAAAGCTGCTACTTAACCATGATTCATCTATATATGAGAAAAACACTTTAGGGCTATCGCCATTACAGATTGCTGACAAGACAGCTATTTTCCGCATAGTAAATTATCTTCTGCAGCATGATGTTGATTTACCGGGTATAATTACGAATGATTATAGCATTTCTTATTACTTATATTTCTTGAGTAAATATGGATCGTTAATACAAAATGAAGCCCCTAAAGAAATCGAATCTTACTGTGAGATAGTCCATCTAATGAACATTAGAGCTAGTCATGTCCCCTTTGATAAAGAATTGAAAAACAAATTATTAGAATTGGTGATAAAGAATAAAATTGAATTTCTAACACAATGTTTAATAAATCTTGGTGGCGATATAACTATTACTAACAGAAATAATGAAACGATACTTTTTAATGCTGTAAGAGTTGGGAGTTATGAGATTGTAAGGCTCCTTCTAAATGAAGGTATTGATATCAATGCTAAAAATATAAATGATACAACTGGACTACATATCGCAGCAAGCAATGGCATGCTAGATATTGTTAGCCTTCTAATAAAAAGAGGAGCGGATATCAACGCTGTTTCCAAAAATGGATTTACAGCATTGCACTTTGCAGCCAAGGGAGGCCATAATACTGTTGTTAACTATTTGCTCGATAACAAGATAAATGTTACACTATCTTCTGATAATGTTATTACTGAAACACCATTGCAGCTCGCAGCTTTTGAAGGACATTTAAACATTGTTAAGAACTTAATGAAGAAAAATCTATTTAATGACGTAAAATCTAATGAAACATGGACCACATTGCATGCAGCTGCAAAAGCAGGACGTGCTAGTATTGTGAGTTATCTTCTAGATCAAGGATTCAGAATTAATGTTGCCGATAATTACGGTAAAACACCGCTTTTTTGGGCAGCTTTCGGAGGAAATGTACCTACAGTGGTGCTACTTCTTCAAAAAGGGGCTGATATTCATACCAGGTCAAATTATGAATCCACAGGAAACAGATTTGCTATAATTTTCAAAAGTGCTGAAACTCCATTACACGTAGCAGCATGGAATGGGCATAAAGAAGTATGCAAAATATTGATGGATAAGGGTATTGATAAAAATAGAAAAGATGCTGTTGGAGAAACGCCTTTATATAATGCAGCTCTTCGTGGCCATTATAGTCTCACAAAATTTCTTCTTGAACAAAGAGCACTAAAAACTGCATATACGACAAATGGAACATCACCATTGCATGCTGCTGCAGCAGAGGGTCATAACGACATTGTAGATCTGTTGCTGGACAAAGGTTTGGACATTGATGTTGCTGACATGCATGGAATAACTCCCTTGTATTCAGCTGCAAGAGCCGGGCATTTGTCCACTGTCAAAAATTTGATTGATAAGTTGGCAGATGTGAATGCGGTAACATTTTTTGGGAAATCACCTTTAACTGCTGCAGTTATCGAAGGCCATTTTGAAATTGTCCTGTTACTATTGGATAAAGGTGCTAATGTTGAAATCATAGATAATGAAGGGAATACATTAGTTATGGAAGCTATTTCACACGGTCATGAAGATATAGCTAAGCTGTTGCCTAAGCGTGGGCTTTATTTACATAGAGATTCTAAAAGAAAAGATGGTTTTACTGCTTTACATGTTGCTGCTAAGGATCAACCACGATTAATTGAATATTTGCTGACCTATAATGTGGATGTGAACGGACAAGATGCTGATGGTGCCTCACCTCTCTTTGAAGCTATAAGATGGGATAACATTGAATCAGTTAAAGCTCTCATGACTTGGACAATCCTTGATACAAACAACACTAGGAAAAGCGATGGTTGGTCTTGTCTTCACGAAGCAGTATACAGGGATTCTTTAAATATTGTAGAACTTTTGCTCGATAGAGATGCATATATAGATGCTCAAACTAATGCTGGTGATACTCCTCTCCATTTAGCTGTTGAAAATAATAGATATAAAATTGCCAAGAAACTTATAAAAAGTGGTGCAAATGTTAATATTAAAAATTCTGATGGTAAAACTGTCTTTGATGTTGCAAAAAGTCTAGATAGAAAAGAAATTCTAAATTTAAGATTATGTGATTGCAAAGCTAAATGATATGGAATACGTTTAAGTATTTATATTATAATTTAATAACATCCAGTTTTAGTTACTTTATTGTTATAAATTTTTGAATTAATTTTCTTTTGTTTTTAGTAATGGTATTAAAAATAGTTTAAAATATCAGATATGATTTGATTCATAAATCTTTGACAAGCTTATAGTCTAGTGCAGCAATTTCGTTATATATATATTGTAATAATTTTAAAATATTAAAAATAAAATAAAAAAAATCTGAATAGTTTCTTTTGTTTTTAGTAATGGTATTAAAAATAGTTTAAAATATCAGATATGATTTGATTCATAAATCTTTGACAAGCTTATAGTCTAGTGCAGC
>NW_027114806.1:2151344-2154660 GCF_000696795.3 Halyomorpha halys
AAACATTGGTCTTCTAACAGTTTTTTACTCACTTATCATCCACCAAAGTGTGTTGTTTGGGATCCAAACAAAGAGTCCCTTTTTCTTCTTGGGAGACTCTTCGATGTCTTATTTTTCAAGATGTCTCCCTTGAGCAAGACAAAAGATGATAAGACCCTCCTCATCCAGGAAACATCATTCTCTGCCCGTGCCTAAGCAATGAAATCCAACAAAAACCAAGTTTTCTTCCTTCCCCTTCTCTAGGTGTTAGTTCTCAACATCAATTGTAGCACTACGGTTTTGAGTTTTTTCTTATGATTTCCTTTATGAATAATTTTCGTTAATACTTATTCTTAACTTCTATTTTTCCTTAAATGTATTGTAATTTCAATTATGATGGGAAGTTAAAATAAAATTTTTAAAATATTTGAATCTGTTCAACATGGCCTCTATTCAATGGACTTTTAGGAGGACACGTGGCGCCATCTTGTCTTTGTTTTGAATAACCTATTTATTATAGACAATGAAAATTGGTTAGCTTGCTTTAAGGATTAAAAATAAAATATTTAATGTTGATACATAAAATAAAAACATAACTAAAATCATTTATATATAGAAATAACTATTTACTCAAAAAAGAGGATATTAATATATATTTCTTTATTACAAGATTGGCCTATTTGTTCTTACATGGTTATTATAACCATATGATTTTCTATATAATCTTTTCATTTTTTTGAGACTGGTTTTGTTGTTTAATTAAAATAAAAGGAAGATGGTCTGGGTGCGATCAAAGAAAAAACTCAAATAGTCATAAAACTATTTTATTTGAACCAATGTTTCTCCCCATGTTGCAGGACTTCATTAAGGCTAAAAAAGATACAAACACTTAAATGAGGTAAAAAAAGTAAGCAAATAGATGAAAAAAAATTAAACTTTACAAAGGTGTGGCTATTTATAATAATTTCTTTAAAAATGTACAATTAAAATTAGTAAAGAAATTAAGAAAGATGTTCAGTGAAACATAAAATTAAATAAGAATGACAAAAGGTTTTTGTTCCGGTTAACCTACGGCAACCGAAAGGTTGAATTGGAGGGGGCACCATCAAACATCATGGCATAATAGCCTACTGGATATAGTAGCGCCCCAGGTGGCCAACAGCCAAATCTCACCTCCTCCAGTACTCTCTGTGAAGAGAAGATCCCAGACTAAAGTGGGTGAGAGCCATCTTGTCTTGAGAAGCAGTTCATTATTTCTTTGTCTCTCAGATCAGAAATCCACCATGGGTGTGTAGAACTCTTGGAGTTGTCCTCAGAAGTAGGGAGGAGAGAGGCTTAGAGATGCAGAGGGAGTAAAGAAGAAGTAAGTCCACATGGCAATCATTAACATTTACCACCACATCGCAATCATCATCAACCACCTCATTATCTACAATTCCATAGTCCAGCATTCAAAATTTACTAACCATCTAAACATAAATGTTTTCTTTCGGCCACCCACTACACCATTTGTAATTTAAACAATAGAATTTTATTTTTCATTTAACCATGTTCATCTTTCATTTATACAGTCCACTTCAACCCAACCAGCAAACCAAAAATGAAGTGTGTCCGGCAATTCGGTTGAGGGCATGCTTCATACAGTTTTAGACAAATGACAAAAGAGGAAATAACTGATAAGAAAGAAAAAGGGAATAAGAATAAAATCAATAATAAAGTAAAATAATGAACAAGATAGATGAGCTACCTAAAAGATTTCAGGCAAACACGAAAATAAAAGGTAGATAGGAAAGAGAAGTAGCGGGAGTTGGCGGTTAAATAATACGTTACGTTTGAAAATAATGTGGAAGTAAAGAGTATTAGCAAATTAAAGAAAAAATAGGCAAATATTAAATGATAATATACATATTTCATGGGGCGGGGAGGAGGAGTACAGGGTCAATCATCAATCTTCCACTTTAATTATAATAATTCATTTCCAAGTTAAGTCACAAAACACTCTTTATTATTTATTTCTTTAAATATCCAACGTTTTGGCCAACCCCACCATCCTCAAAGACCATCATAAATATAAACTACACCTCACATACAACTATTTAAAAACTTTTGCAGGCTATTCTGCCCAAGTCATAATAATTTCAGTAAAATTTTATCTCATTATATCACTTTTCCATTAAATTTTAAAACTTTAAGTACAGATTAACTTAACAATATTATCACTCTATTATCATATACTATTTTTTATATTATATTACCTCTATATCCCTCACCACAGAACTAAAACATCTGAACGTTCCTTTTTAGCCTGCTCCATTGAACTCTGGAATTTCCTTCCCTCCGATATGCCTCTTTCCTGTCTTTTTTAAAATTCCTCCTATTCCATTTCCTGGTCACTTTGTAAACTGACACTTTACAATAATAATGCCAAACTTAAGAATGGAGTATGAATTAGAGGTGAATAAACTTTTAGGTATGAATTGAGTATTTTTCTTTTCTTTTATTCGGCTTTAGCTCTTCATTTGTTTTTAATTTGGAATAAGAATTTATTTAATTTTGTTTACACATTTTATATTTTTAACATTATATAATATTATCATAGGCCAATAGATGTATGTATTTTTTCTTTTCTTTGACATTTAAACTTCTTTTATTTTCAATTTAGAATAAGAATTTATTTTTACTTTATTATTTATTTTTTGTTTACAGATTTGATATTTATTTTTACTTTAGATAATATTATTAGAGGTGAATAAATTTTTAGATATGAATTGAGGATTTTTATTTGGCTTTAGTTCTTCATTTATTTTTAATTTGAAATAAGAACTTATTTAATTTTGTTTACATATTTTATATTTTTAACATTATGTTATTTAAAAACAATATTTGATCCTTTTTCTCAACTTTATTCTTTTTAAAAACCATCCAACGTTTCGACCACTTAGGACATTTTCAAGGATAACTTTACTTTGTTGTCATTTTTTCTTTTAAAATTCTTAAAAATGCCGGCTAATTGCCTTTGTCCCATATAAATTCTTCTGTATAATTCTTTCATAAATTTAAAATTTGTACTAACCACTTTTCTTTCTATCATTTACATTTGCAAACTTTAAATGATAGATGGAAAAGTGGTTAGTACAAATTTTAAATTTAGGAAAGAATTATACAGAAGAATTTATGTGGGACAAAGGCAATTAGCCGGCATTTTTAAGAATTTTAAAAGAAAAAATGACAACAAAGTAAAGGTATCCTTGAAAATGACCTAAGTGGTCGAAACGTTGGAAGGTTTTTAAAAAGAATAAAGTTGAGAAAAAGGATCAAATATTGTTTTTAAATAAAC